>NC_038246.2:3070110-3210271 GCF_000004515.6 Glycine max | reverse complement strand
TTTGATTGGAAACTATAAAAAGACTAAGTATTGCTTCTGGAAGGAGTCTTAAAAATGTAGGCGTATGGCACAAAATTGTTGAATTTGACTCTAGCAGGGTTTGGTGAGAGGCTTCGATTCGCGCGATAAACGAGAAATATATAACGTCAAAACTATAACTATAGGAGCTAACTAAATTATGTTATATATCAGCAACTAGTCAGAAAATTATTTTAAAACTTCCCTATATATATATATGAAGTCAAATTCTTAGTGTGTGTGTGTATATATATATATATATATATATATATATATATTACAAAAGAACATATTAGAGTTCCACGATAAGACGTATACGATAGGTTGTTTAGATGCTAAAACATGTTTTTTGAACTTCTTGTTTTATATTGATCTACTTCTATATTTTTTTTTGAGTGGGTTATGTTGATATTATACGTTTCTATTCGAATGGCATGCGTCTTTTTCTGATATATATTTTTCCTCTGTCTTTCACCCTTATAATTATTTTACATATTTACATTTTAGTTCGTAAAATATTTTTGGATTCTATATAAATGTGAAATCTTAGTTTCAATACATCTAAATTTAATTTTTTATTTGTTTCGTAAGTGAGTACTTATATTTTTTTTTCTTTTTAATTTTTTCCCATAAATTCATTAACTACTCATGTGTTAAAGGACTTTTTCAACCCATATAAGTGAGTCAAAAGTGACATGTAATTATTTAATAGATGTATAACAATTAATGTAGATACCAAAAGTGTTCATTTTTTTAAAACATAATTAGGAAACTAACCAACTTTTATTTTTTTAGAAATATTAAAACTAAAATTTGATATCATTATAGTGATTAAAAAGTAATTTTTTTATTTTTTAATCATATCCACGTTTATGTTTTATAAAATATATCTGAAATGTTGATATATTTATTAATAACATAATATATATTTATTAGTATAGATTTAGAAACATATAGATTTATTAGTACATATTCATCACTTGCATGGGTTGATTTGAACCTAAAGACGAGGATAAGAATTTTATATATAGAGTATGTGATAGCATTGTTTTAAAGATTTATTCACCTCACAATGCTAACTTTTAGATTGGGAATTTTTTCTAAAGTACAGTAAGGTCTTTTAAAATGAATGACAAATAATTAAATCTCATCGATCAACTTAGGCTCAGACAAAAGGATGAGGAAAAAAAAGGTGAAGAAAGAAAAAGATACATGTATATATTAAGAGAGAGGTGAGAAAAAAGCGAGCAATGCAAAAAAGGAATTTTGTCTTTTATATTAGATAAGATTTGACTAAATAACACGAATGAAAAATGTCAAAATATTAGGAAAAAAAATAGGTTGGACTAACCGACAAGGTGAAAAATTGATCCCATAATTTTTTTATCAAAATAAAATATAAATATTCTAATTAAAAAATAATTTAATTACTCCTCCTCTATTTATTAATACAAGACTCATCTTCATCAAAACTATTATAATATATAAAACTATCCAACAAATTTTCCCATAACATAATTCTGTTGTACGTACAAGAATTAATTAGACCAATTCTTAATTAATTATATAACATTTTAAGGACTTAAATATATTTCACTGCCTACAGAATAAGTGAGTTTTGATTTTAGTCATTATAATTTTTTTTCTTTGATATTATTCTTTAAAAAATCTCAAATAATTATTTTTGATCTCTACTATTATGTAACAACACTTTTATATATTTATAATTATAACGAAAGATTAAATAACCATTTCAAATGACATCCAGTATTATGTCAACATATGTGATACTTTTATTTTTTGGAAAAAAATCTTTTAAATAAATGTTATTTACTTATCTCAAAATGAACATATAAAAGAGATAAAAATTAATTAATTATTTTAAATTTTAAAGAGATAAAAATTAAAGAAAAATATTTTACCGGAACTAAAATAAAATTCACTTATTTTATAGTAGGATCCCAGAAAAGTATTTTAAACTTTAGAAAGAAAAAAAAATTATAGCTAGAGACAAAAATCAAAATTTGGTAACTTCATAAGACTAAAAACATTTAAGCCGGCATTTTAATTACCAAGTTTTGAATTAAGGGAAAAAAAATGAAACGTGGCATTCAATGTCATCGATCACCATTCCATCCCTCTGTCCTCCTCATTTAAGAATTCCATCGAGTACAAGAAACCATGGACAGAAATTTCAACATCAATTGTTTGAATTTTTTTTCTCTTTTCTTGATGGCATTTGTTTATACAATTGGCGGATTCCTTACTCATTCTTCTCTCTCTCATTACTTTATGACGACACCGGAAAAAACAAATCACCACCAAGAGAGAGATAACGATGAAAAGTGGCGAATCCCAAATGCCAACAACAACAAATTTACCAAATTAAATTAATTAATGAACAAAATTCAATATGCAGGAAATTACCTAATTAATTAAATTAAACTAATCAGTTATTACTAGCATAGGAAATAATCATCATCAGAAGAAGAAGTCAAGCTGAGAAGTTGCTCCAAGTACTCAGAACCCAAATCCTCCAACACCAGCACATTTTGTGAAATAATATTCACATTTTGTGATTCCATTCCATGGTCCCTTTTGTTTTTTTTGTTGGTAGCCTTGGATTTTCTTCTCATGGTGTGTTTTCTCTTGAGTGCCAACACTGGAGAGGAACCATCTTCCAATGATATTGGCTTATTATTACTCTGCATGTCTTTGAGTGATTCCCTCACCACTTCTTCTGGGAAATTTAGCACTGCCATGGACCCTCTTGTGGACAAAGCAGCTTGATCATAAGCCAGTGCTGCTGCTTCAGCAGTGTCAAATGTGCCAATCCAAACTCTAACACCATTTCTCGTTGAGTCTCTTATTTCTGCAGCAAATTTCCCCCATGGCCTTCTCCTCACTCCTCTAAAGGGTCTCTTGTCTTTGTTAGTTTCCTTTGGTGGTTGTGGTTGTGGTGATGCATGTGTTTCTTTGAGTTGATGGCTTGCATGAGTTAAATTGGATGACACTTCTAGTTGTGATGACTCAGTGCTGCTGACCAAGGAGCCTGAAGAGTTGGAATAATCTGAGGATGATGATTCCTTGATTTGTGATTGTGAGGAGTGGTCAGTGATGGTGAAGGAATCAAGGGCGGTGGTGGTGGTGGTGGTGTTTTCTTCATTGAAGAAAAGAAAGTCTTCCCAAGGGAATGGTTCTGCACAAACAGAGGAATTTACAAAGGAAGAGTTAAAGTTTTGGTATTGGAAGAAAGATGAATCAAAATCCATCTCTTGAAATCTTAATGTAGACTGACACCAAAATTCAGCTGTTTTGTTTTTGTTTTCTTTCCCTCTCCTCTTATGTGCGTGGCTCTGTGGTATGCTTTTGTGGGCTTGAAGAAATGTTTGGGGTGCTTGCCTCCTTTATATACTCATTGAAAAGAAGGAAACATGATGACCAAAAAGATGGATGGATAATGGATAAATAAATGTAATTAATATAAAAATGAATAGATGAATTATACTAAAGGTGAAGTTGGAATCTTGGTCAAGGAGGATGTCTTTGGATATCTATTTTTTATGCTATTGAATTGTACTATTAAAGGGCGGACTATACATGGCCCAAGGATCTATGGAAATGTTAAACCACCCTTAGAGAAGTTCTTTAACTTTAATATTTTTTAATTTGATTGTATTTTTATTAATTCTTTTTATATTTTTGCTACAAGACAAGTTCTTTAAATACACTCTTTAATAAAATGATAATTTATAAAAAAAAATTCCTTGTCAAATATCATATTAACCTTCAACTTACAAGATTAAAGAATTTTACTTATGATATATGTTTATTGTTTTTATACACTCTTTTTATTGTTTTTTGATAAATAAATCGTTCTTTTATATCCGAGTCTAACAAAATCTTATATCATATTTATACAAATATTTATTATTAGAGATAATATAATTCGAGTTAAGTAACACCAATATAAGTAATAAAGTGTTTTTTAAGTATAACGGTATCTTTAAAATTTAAATTGAAAATCATTGACTAAACTAAAATAATACTAACTAGTTGATTAAAAATAGAAATAGTAATAATAATATATCGATAAACATAATTAAAAAAAAATTGAAGGTACTAGAAGTAATCCATATAATTGGTAAAGTCACGTGCGTCAAAGAAAGAATAAAAAAACGTGGGCAACTCGAGAGGGCGAATAAGGGTTTGGTTGGACCAATAGTAGGTTGCGACTCCGCTAATGATGGAGAGGAAGCAACGTAAGTGCGCGAGTGTTGAATTCATATTTCAGAAGAAACTAAACTAAACGGTTGAAGGGCATAGTAACCAAGTGTGTCTGTTTGTCTGAGTATCACTCTCACTCTCACAAAGCTTTCTCATTCACTTGCTTTGTCGCATTGCATAACACATACACCTCTCAAGTCTCAACAGTGACTTGTGACTTGTGACTTGTGAGTCAGGATTGGCCAGTGACTTTGTATTCATTGCAGCCACTTGACACACACCACTAATGTGACATAGCATAATGTTGCCCCAGCTCATCATATGCCTAGTAAGTGGGGAATTAACTTGCTTTATTTCACTTGGAGTTTCATTCTCTTACTTATTTGATTACAAATTATTTTGTAATATTTTTTAAATAAATCACAAAACCTACTTGAAAATAACTTATTAAAATTGGCCTAGTACTAGAGGATCAAAGTAGATGCATGTGGTCTTAGGTTTAATCTTTATTGTGTCTATCATTGTGCATGAAAAAAAACTAGTGAATTATTCAAATATTTAATCGATCAATTTCACATTAATTAGTGAATTTATATAAACTAAAGACATGTTTAAGCCTTAAAATAATAAAACATAATTATTCAAATATTGTATCTATCAGTTTCACATTAATTAGTGTAAATTCTTTAATTTGGTCCTTCAGATTTATATGCATTATTAAATTGGTAATTTAAAAGTATATTTATATTTTATATTTTTAAAGACTAAATTTATTATAGATTAAGTTTTTGGATAAAGTATGTTTTTTCCCCTCTAATAGTAATAGATTTTATATTTTGAAGGACTGAAATCGAATGAAAACATATATCTTTGGGAAACTAATTCCAAATTCAAAATACCAAAAATATATTTTAATCTTAAATTTTTTTAGTGACTAATTAAATGATAAAATTCTAAAAGAACTAACATAATAAAAATTTAAATATTTATGAACTAAATTTGAAAACATATATTTTTCTAAAAACTAATATATAATAATTCACATAATTCTAGAAGGCTAGCTAAATTAACATTCTGAGAATTAGTTTAATGAGGTACATAATGTAACATTATATTCATATGACTTCACATAGTTGAGTGCACTCCTGTGTCTGCGTGATATTTCCGTTCGAAGAACCTGCCTCTGTCTTATCTAAATTAGTGAATTCCAATTTTCTTGCCCTAAACAGTTGGGACCCAAACACACATGCTACATGTCACATCAGCCGCCAGCGTGCCCTGTTTTCCCCTTAGCTCCAAGGGCATATATATGAGTTAATTATTTATTTTATAAGTTATATATACGAGTTAATCAATTAACCCTGTATTATGTCAAACCTTTGTTAAATTTCATTTTCTCTTCACACGAAATTAGATATTTTATTATATAAAGTTCTACAAGTTTTAACCATGGCATGTTGTTAATTAGAAAGAAATTTAACCATCAAATCCTACTAATATTTGGTATTTTAAAATATGGTTCTTCTGGAAGACAAAAGTAATATGTAGAAAATTAATCAACGCTCTTCTTTTTAATCAGTATATCTATAATCAAAAGATGAAAAAGATTCGTAGTGGATACCGTTTAAATGATTTTAAAAATATGAAGAGAATGCAGACGATTGATATACATATGAATGATTGAAACTTTTTTTGTTGGGCATATATGATCGATGAGCAACTTGTAATAAAGCATCTGCCACTTGCTGCTATTAAATGTTTAGAATTGTTTATTAACGGAAGAAGATACATGCATCTTTGCATCTATGATCTCTACAACTTGCATTGTCACCAACGAACATATTTGACATTTCATTTTGGCTGATAAGGACGGATGGTTTATCATTTAAGAATTGCTTCAGACAAGAATAAGCTGGTCCACCAGATCGTCCGGACTCAATTTCAAAGTTCCAAGTCAAGAGGAATAACGTATAGAAGCCTTTGTTGAATGTGAATGTATAATGTATGTCCTCGCATTATTTGTCAAGGAGGGAGGAGAAAGAACCATATATCAGAATGAGCTTCCAGATACGTAAGTTGATGTGTATATATAAAAAATTGTCGGTAAGACCTCTTTTTTTTTTGGCTTAATTATATTTTTCATCCACCACCAGATATCAGATATCATAATTATGTGATTATGTGACTTTGATCTTTCAAATTTTAATCATGTGAATTAGATCCTCTAGTCATTGTAATATTAACATTGCACATTTGATTTTTTCGTCAATTTTTTTAAAATAAATTTTCTAACATAACAGATCCGGTGTTAAATGACATGATAATTAATGTGTTGTTTGACACATATAGTAATATGACTTAATTAATTTTTTTTTCCCTCTAGTATCATAATTGTGAGAGATTAAAAGTTTAATTAAGTCAAACTAGAAGGTATCTAACCAGCGATCAATTATCACATCATTCTTTCTATGGATTATGATATTTATATGAAGTAATTCTCATTAAAAATAATGATTAATTTTTGTAGGAGACTATGAACACATATAAAATGTGTATTCTTCTATCGACACAATTTATTTCATAATCACGATCTAGATTTAAACTTTATACCATTTAATTAAAAGACACTTCTTATATCAATTATTGTTGATTTGTCATATCATCATCCAGTGTCACGTCAATAATTTTATAAAATATTTGATGAATAATTGACAGAGGGATCAAATTATATAATTGTGATACTTATAGAACCCAATTTGCATAATTAGAACCCAAGAGACCAAACTCAACTAATTACAATACTTAAAAGAATCAAAAGTGAAATTAAATCTTATATTTTTAACACTTTTTTTGTGGCACTTTTTTTTTGTCTATTTGGTGAAATTCATGTACCTCCTACTCCCTTCACCCCTATAATAAGATCCTCTCAACCAATTCATAACATTTTAAAAGATTGGATAATTTAGTTAGTAATATTAAATCTGTCAATAATTTATAAGATAAATGACCACTTCACTAAAAGTGTAAAACAATAACAACTTAGTTTTTAAATTAAGAACAAATTATACAAATTATAATTATAGTTTTCAAATGTGTAAAAAGTGTGATAATTACATCTTATAACGTTTAATTGATCATTTTATTATTAAATTGTAATATTAAGTTGTAATATTCAAGGATTAGTTTAACATATATTAAGTTGTATTTTCTGAGAATCAATTTGATATAAAAATTTAAATTTTAGGGATCAATTTAACATTAAATTGTAAATATAATGTAATTGTCTCATTTTTTACACATTAAAAACTAAATCAAAATTTTCATCTATGATTAAATTGTCGTCTTATTACACTTCCAAGGATGAACCTTGAAAGTGACCATTTATCTTAATTTATATTATTCTTTCAAAATTGTCATTAATTTTTTTTTAAAATAAATCATATTTCTCTTTTCACTTAAGTACTTCTTACTTAATTGTTATGTATCATCTTCTCCGATCCTAAGAGAAAGAGTTTATCTCATTAATTTTAACTATTTTTAATTAATTAAGAGCATTTAATAAAAAAAATAATTAATGCAAGAACAATTAAAAAAATATCTTATAAAATAAAATAATTAATTAAATAATTGAATTCTTTATTTTGTGTGTTCTATTTAAAACTAGTATGATCAACATAAATTTTAACCAAAATGAGAAGATGAATTGGTAAGAGCATATAAGAGTGTGTTGCTAACATACTATCATTAATTTTATATAAAATATAATTTTTTTTCATCGATCCACCGGTTAATTTTAATAACTATATACTATTTTGATTTTTTGGGGTAAAAAATCAACAACTATAAATATGTAGCCAAATAGTGCATATGTTTATATATTTTAAAAGTATATACTACGTACGTCATTTTTTATGTATATTAATACAAAATTTCGTAGATATAATATATTTGAAAGAAAAGTTTCAATCCGACAATAGGTTTTAGGATAAAATTATTCACTAAAAATTATTAAATATTGTAATAATTAATATAACTCAGTAATTACTGCAGAAAAAAAACATTTATCATTGGTCAAAATTCAAATCTATAGTGCGAAAGTCAACGTTAAGTACTGTGAAATTAGCCGTAGTCACAAGACTGGCGATATGAAATGTTTTTCATAATTAAATAAAAATAATCAAACACATAAGAGAATGTTAATTCAAAATTGTCTTGATTAGACATCAGAAAAATTAAGTAACTTTAATAGGCACCACACTCAAGCAAAAAAAAAATTTACATCAAACCATCACACCTAGTGTGAGGAGGTGAATCATCAAGTTCAAAAGATCTTCAAGTCCTTTGTCATCCTTCAAGCATACTTCACATTCTCAAGCTTTTTATTTTTTTTAGATATATAATGTTAGTCAAGTGATTAGAAAAGATTGAAGGAAAAAGGAAGAAAAAAGAGATAATAGATTCCAACTATCTCAACTAACATTTTTAACAAAATTTATTTGTTGATAAAAAGCTCTCACTTTTTATGATGACAAACAGTTAACTATAATTGTTTTGGAGTGCTTATATGGTGTTATGGTCTAAGCTTATAACGGAAATTTGAAATTTACAACAACAAAAAATCATATCTCCCCCTTTTTGCCATTATAAGAAAAAAAATATGTAAATTATATTGAGATATAAATACCAAAGGTAATAAATTAAAACTAAGATACAAACAAAAGATATATCAACCAAACCACAATTTCATTCATGAGGAAACATGTTCATAAAAAATCAGGAGTATATTGACCAACAACTAAAAAAATTAAAACAAAACAAACCAAAAGCGTAAAAAAACATGAAAACACTAGATAAAAACATCAAATCTCAAGGTCCTCATCTTCAAGCTTCTTCTCCTTTTTTTAAAAATAAAAACTTCAAGCTTCTTCTTTGTTGCATCCTAGTGAATAGATAGACACTTAAAACTTGAGACGATTCTCCTCTTGATGCTTCTATTTCATCAAATCTTTTGATAAATATTTGTTTGAATCTATACTTGATCTAATAATATATGAGACAGTACCAGAGCAACTTTATTTATTAATGTAGTACTAACATATCGATCTTAACATTATATTATATATATAATTAAATCGTAAAATAAAATGCATATAAAACTTAAATTAGGATGCATTAATTAATATGATATTCTACAAAATATTATTAATTCATTATTGGTTTGAAAATGTGTTTAAAATTATAAAAACTAAATCATATTGAAATGAAAGAATTATAAAGTTAACTTAGAGGAGAAAAGAAAAAAAAACCGAGTTCAATTTTTTTTCAGTCATATATATATATATATATATATATATATATATATATATATATATATATATATATATATATTATATGTATGTATAAGATAAAGATAACGGGGATACCAAGAAAACAAAATACAAAAAGGTATTGAAGGTTAAACTCTTTGGAGCTTAAATTATGCAGCTCGATTCTAAGAAGGGAGCCCCCTAATGACTAACAAAAATTAATATTTATTGATAATAAAATTATATTGAAATGATCTTAGTATAATCCCAATTCATTCTCAAAATACACTAAGACTGTGTTTGGATGGAGAATTTTAACTGAGAAAAGTAATTTATCAGATAATTTAAATTTTTGTAATCTAAAATTTATTGTTTGGATTTTTTTTTTATCAAAAATTTAAATTTTTGAAATTTTAAAACAAAATTTTAAATAACTAAAAATGTGAAATTTCAATTTCCTTCTAAAAGATGAGAAATTGAAATTCTCTTCTTGATCGAAGAATCATTTAAAACGTCCACTTATTTTCTTTATAACATTCATCCTCTCGTGTGTCTGAAAAGTTTTCGAAATCCTATTCTCAAACTTGTGACTATTTCCTTATGCCGATGATCCCTCTTCTTCAAGGAATAACGTCTCAGTTTGTGGAACATTGATTGAGTGTGAGCGTAGGGAGACACATAGAACTACACCTGCTAGTCAGGGGAGCATCCGTCACTATCCATCACGCGACGGAGGTGCTTGCCGACTCGGAGGACCTGAGTCATGTCTTGCGCTGTTAACTGAATGATGTGATTGGGTGTGGTGAGGTACACTGTCGTACCCTCATTCCCCTGTGACTTCTTATGCCGCATCAATGTTTTTTTTTTTCGAAGCACACCAATCATATTTTTTCTTTTCTCTCACCCTCAAAATTTTAATTTTTTTTATTCAAACACAAAATTTTAAAAATAAAACAATTTTAATTATAATATTTAAAATTCTTAAAATTTAAAATTTCTCCAAATCTTACATTTTCTCGTCCAAATACTAATTCTGCAAAATCGGAACTTATCAAAATCAATTTCAAGCCACATAAGATCAGTAGTGAGACGCAACGCACACGTACTCTATACAATATAATCAATATTTTAATAACAGCAATATTAATTAAAATATTCCCGTCGTATCACTTTCGTGTCTTTCTATTACGAGATATATATGTTGAGGTAAACAGCTCAGCACATTGGCAGTTTCTAATATGATTTTCTAAACATTAAATTTGGCATATCTAATTGTTACCTTAGTTGTCGTAAAGCGTCATCTCAACATCAGCCGAAGGTAGATTGGATGATATTGCAAGTAAATTAAATAAATAATTATGCCGAAAAGAAAAGTGTTCAATTTTATAATATAACGAAAATAAAGTCAAAAGATTGATGAAATTGAATAGGCAATAAGTTAAAATATTCTACTGGATTTACTTGACAAATGACAATGATACATTCCCTTCTTTTTTTTTTGACAGCTGATACATTCCCTACTTAACGGATCAATTAAAAAGGATTCTTTCAGCTGGTAACTTGCTACCTTTCTTTTGTGTTTTTGGCTAACACTGACATTCAAAACTCACTTTTTCTAAACTCTTAAGTGGCGACTCTAAATAATTATATTAGTTGTCAAGCCATTGTCATCTCAGGCTCAGCATAGATAAATGAAATAAAATGTTTTGTTTTGCAACTTCTGCTTTATTTTTTTAGTAAAACAAAATATATTATTTATAACTTTATGTTCTGTTTTATTATATTTCATAATGTATTTAATTATAAAATAATTTTCATATATTATGTTTAGTCTTATTGTTATTATTTATCAAACGTTGCTATTTTTTTTTTGAAAAATTGTAAATTTTTTGTTATGTATGAGAATGGTCTCAACCAATTATCTGTCTGAATTCTGAAAGTCTGCGATGTTGGTAGACAGTGGCTTTTATTGCCCCTTTGAATATAAGACTTTCTACTGTTTTACATTAAATGCATCGTATTTCTTATCGGTTGAATATTACAACTTGTTTAAAAGAAGAAACTTAATAGATAAGGTCTTCTTAAGACGGTTTAAGGAATTAATGACAGTGTTAAGCCTGCTGCATTGAAAATTATAATATAATCAATATTTTAACCTTTGCATTACATATCATAACTATTTTTTAATTAAATTTTATATATAAATTATATTATAATCAAATTTATAATAAATAAATATTTTTAAATATTAAATCACATTTTAGAGTTATAGTAAACAATTGAGATATAAACTTTATTTTCAATTCTAAAAGGTTTAAAAACTATTAAAATTCAGTTTAGAAATAAGGATAAAAGATAATAGATTAAAAGGGATATATAATCAAGAAAACCAAATATGAAAATAAAAAAGTATTTTGAGGTGGTTGAGAGAATGCTTTGGTTAGTTGATTAAGAAGTGTATGAAATATAATGCACATGGATGGATAGAGAGACCATTAAGAATGTCTAATGGGGATAGAGTATAAAAAATGAGACTCCCACTATTTAAATTATGTATTTTAATTTATGAAATAAAAATACAATACATTAATAATCATTAAGTACCTAATAATTTCTGCTATATGTAAGATCCAACCGCCAGTTCATGCTTTTGATATTTTAATCTATAATTCATACAATAACTTATCACTTAGATGATTTAGATACGTGAATTTAAAAAATATGAAAAGGAAATCTTCATAAATAAACAAAAAAATGTGTATAATGCACATTGATGAACCCACGTGCGCTGCCAGCAACACGACAAGTGCGACAAAGCCCCTACTCTTGGCCATCGTCATACATGCACCTGTCTTTTTGCTCTCAGAGAGGTCAACTTCAACAAACTAAAAATTAATATAGATATTTATGGTTAATAAGAATATATTCAACTAATTCAAGTGTTGAATTTCAAACCGTCACATACGACCCTCTGGTCAAGCCCACGAAATCACCCATACATAAACATAAATAATATATAGTGGTGTCATCACATGTCCATCTCCATCCAATATAATACCTTCCTCAACTTAGCTAGCTAGAAGACATAGTATCGTAATATATACCTAACACACATAACAATAACTTAGCAACATTTTTTCCTTCCTTCTTTCTTTCTTTCTATACTTTTTGTTGTTAATTCTAAGTTCTAAGAGAAGAAAAATGGAGGGTGGAAGATCATCAGTTTCAAATGGGAATGTTGAGGTTCGTTATAGAGGGATTAGAAGAAGGCCATGGGGAAAGTTTGCAGCAGAGATTCGTGACCCTACAAGGAAAGGAACAAGGATATGGCTTGGAACATTTGACACTGCTGAACAAGCTGCACGAGCTTATGATGCTGCTGCTTTTCATTTTCGTGGCCACAGAGCAATTCTCAACTTCCCAAATGAGTATCAATCTCATAATCCAAACTCTTCTTTGCCTATGCCTCTAGCTGTGTCAGCTCCTCCTTCTTATTCTTCTTCTTCTTCCACTTCTAATTATTCCGGTGATGATAATAATAACCACCTTGTGAGACCAGCTTTTTCTGGAGAAATAATGCAAGGTGGTGATCATGATGATGATACTTTTGAGTTGGAGTACTTCGATAATAAGTTGCTCGAGGAACTCCTTCAGATGCAAGATAACAGACACTTCTAAAAGTAAAATATAACACAAGCCAGCTATGTTGTGTTAGTCACTGGCATGAAATAAAATGCAAAGAAATATTGTTGATTTTATTTAATATATTTTGTTTGATTTTTTTTTTTTTTTTGTAGCTGATCAAAGTTCTTCGAAATGAGATTGGACATTTGTTGTTATTGTAAGGATTCAGTTATGAGAATAATAAGCGACATGCAAATTTAATATATCCTTGTTTTGGTAAAGGGTATTTGCTAAGCATTGTGTATGTTGTTGATTTCTTTTATGTTCACACCCATACATTTTCTGATGTTTGTCCAAATTCTTATTGCCAGCTTGATCAACAATGCATTTAGATCCATTAAAAGCAATATATTAAAGATGTAAACAAGGGACAAGGGGCAAGGGACAAGTGTGTGTAAAATATAATTCTTAACAAAAGAACTACTAAAAAATTAAGGATGTAAACTTACACTTTGGATCATATGATTAATTCGGGATAAAAGCATTACATCCCACGAACAACGGGGCCAAAT
This sequence comes from Glycine max, assembly GCF_000004515.6. Lineage (NCBI taxonomy): Eukaryota > Viridiplantae > Streptophyta > Magnoliopsida > Fabales > Fabaceae > Glycine > Glycine max. Next base: position 3,196,524 of record NC_038246.2, on the reverse strand, counting down.
GATAATGTAATAATGCCAATATGCCATAAGTACATAACAACGTGGAAATAAACATGAAACCTTGAAATATTCCCCCAAGATAATATATTTAAAGACCAAATTGCTAATTAATGGCATTCTAGCTTTGATCATATAAAGGAATAAGATATAGTGATGGAGAATCGGAATTACACATCTTCATCGGTATCTTTTACCTTTTTTCTATTATATCAAAGGATAATCATGGTGACATTTTTATGGAATGGTGGGGGAATTTTGTCATCAAACAAAGGCCAACATGTCCAAGGGTTGGATCGAGATTGCAACACAGAGGTCATTCATGTTGTTAATTGTTAATCAGATAGAAAGTTGTAACTAAATTGTAATTCAATTGTTAGGTTATAGTTAGCTATTTTATCTGTTAATTCTCATCCTAAAATAATATGTGGGTTGTATTATCTCTTTTGTATCATGTATTCGAATATTGGAATTACATTCTATGTGTTCTTTGCCTATCTATCTCTCACAGTTAATTTCATGTTCTTCCCCTTCTTTTGTATATGGAGAAACTTTGAATCTTGAGTTGGTATCAAAGCTTTTTCATCCAACACCTGTCGAAGATGAAAAACGAGTTCCATCGCTAGAAAGTGCAATAAGTGTATGCAGGAGAATTATGTGAGCTATGGCTAATCATTGAACATGAACATTACTAGAAAAATTAAAATGAGTGACAGAAGAATCTAAAATAATTAGCTACAAAAAAAATAATTTTCTTTCTCTAAATTTGCTCACTAATTCATTATTTTTTAGTAATGGACATTCATTTGGGTCTGCAACATGCATGCCTACAAGTGCGTGAGCCAGAGCCATCTCTTTTGCAAGTACAATATTCTGTATGTGCTCTTTTGGAAGGAGTAGCAGAGTTGCACAAAGTTAGTTCATTGTGCTTTGAAGTGATAGGAAGTTGGTAAGTTTTTAAGCCTAAGCCAACTTTACTTGAGTACTACATGTTGGGAATGCCAACTATAAATTTTCAAAAGTTGTAAGAAGTAATCAATGAATGTTTATCCAAGTCTTTGTAAGTCATACATCACCATTATAAATAAAGGTTTAAGATACAAGTTTAAGATAGAGAATCTCTTATAGATCAGAGTGTTATAATTTCTTATAACTCTTAAATGAAAAATTTGAGTTTGTAGGATGATATATTTGAAAAGGATTTTTAAAGTTAATTTATTTAAAAAACTTGTAATTGTTATCTATGACAATAAATATTTGTTGAGACATTTTCATGAAAATAAAAGACGTTGAACCATGTAAAATTATGTGTCTTTTGTTATTTCTTTATGATATAGTTATCTTGTGTTCCCATTTATGATAATTCTTGTTATGTGTAAGGTTTTTCAATTCCTAACATTAAATTTTAAAGGGTTTCAACAAAGATTTGAAAGTTCATTCTAAAAGGTTGTAATTCTTGTTGGTCATGGCGATTTTAAACCAAATAGAGATTATTGGAAGCTCTATATATGAGTCAATCCATGATTATTAGTTAATGGTTATAATATTAATCCACTCCCAAGACACTCACCTTTAGAAGTGAAGGTAATTAATTCAAGGTATTCTTTGCTTCAAAAAATCTATAAAAAAGAAGGTTCAATAGTTTTTATTACTAAAACTATATCCTATTTTCTTTTAAGGAATTCAGGTCAAGAAGTTAAAAGCTAACTCTCAAGATAATCTTATTCACCCAAAGCCATTTCCTCCATGTTTGTTGAACTCTTTGAAGAATGAGTATTGACACCTCACTTTTTAAAGTATATGCTATGAACCCAATGTATGGGCGGTGATAACGATCATCCTTGTTAGATGTTGGTTATTCATTTGTTTTGTATATATATATGCAATGAAAAAAACTTATCATGTATTTACTTTTTCTCATCTCATTTCCACCCCATTTTTTTTTATCTCTCTCATCATATCACTTATCTCATCAATTAGTTTCTCTCTCAATTGTCTTTCTTTCTCTTCTCTCTCTATATGTCTTTCTTCTTTCAATCTCAATCCACCCATAGGGTGAACAAATTAAATATCAATGCTCATATGCAATCTACACAAATAAAGAGAGATTTGGTCACCTTCCGTGCAATTTACAAATTACTACAATCCATAATACATGCTCACATGTATAGGAGTATTTACAGATCAAATTGTGTTAGATTTGATTAAACCTATTACCTAATCCAATTAGAATTGTATGAGTTTGGTTAGATTAGGTTTGTGAAATTTTATTGTGTAACCCAATCCAAATCCAATTACGATTTTTTTGTGATATTTTTTTGGGGTTGGGGTCAATCATGTTTAAACACTTTTAAACTCCCTAAAAATGATAGTAAGTATAATAAATTGTTAAATTATTAAAATTTTATTATTAATTTTTAATTGTCGTACGATTATCTTATCTCTATACTACTTAAAGGTTATCAAATAAGAAACTGATCTATATGATCCACATATCAGCCCTACCAAAATACAGGGTATATATAGATAATATGCGAGATTATAAACTTTCTTTCACAACCGCACCAAGCAATTTATGGAAAGGATCAAGATCCCAAAATGCAATTAGTGGATGAGAATGAATTGGAAGCGTTTAATTGGTAGGAATTTTGTTGGAACAGAGGGTACAGTTTGTAATTGACTATATATAGGATTCGTTTACACCAGCATCAAGTGTTTACAGTTACACCAATCCATTAAACTTAAATAATCTTTGTGCACTTGATATGTAAATTCGAGTATGGAAGTGCTTAATGTACAGACTGCAGGAATCTAAACATATTTGTGTGGAAGCGTTTAATGTGCAGACATGCAACGACAAAATGCTCCATTGCACTTATATGTGGGACACTTATAGATGCCATTATTAAAGACATGTCAATGTCCCCAGCAAAGATATTTGTGGGGTGAGTGGGGACAATAAAAATTCTTTGTATAGCAACAATATTTTTGAATAATTTCCTTTTTTCGATTAAGACTTCTTTCTCTTGAAAATCATGACGAAAATAATTTGCGTAATTGATAATATATTATTCAAAGAGCATATAATTTTTTTTGGTAATGACATATAATTTGAATCTGAGTAATGTTTCTAAGTAATGAAACATTTATTTTTAATTCTTTAGCAAATTAAGTTATGATGCACTTTAAATTAAATTGAAATAAGTAAATATTTACTTTTAAAATAAATTTTAGAATAGATTTTTTTTAATATATGTCTATACAACAATACTCGATCCTTAAACAATGTCAAGTACCGGTAAATGTTATCTACAGAATGTTAACTAATTCTTAAAAAATATATTCATAAACAATATATTTTTTGGTTAATTTCCCCACAGAATTTCCCCCCCAAAAATAACTCTATTTGAGATACAATTGGACATTAGAATATTGGACATTTCGATTCAAATATTCTGTAAGAAACTAGCCTATTGTATTTATACATTTATAGATAATATATATTGCCCAATTAACTGGTAAATTGCATCTGATAGCTTTTTATAATGTAGAGAGAAAACATAACAGAAAAAAATGCAGAAACAAGAGAAAATAAATTAAATAAAGTAATTATTTTCTCTTATATGATTGAAAAGAAAAGTGAAAAAAAAGAAAAATATGTTAAATTAATTTTATATGCATTTAATATAATAAGAATAAAAAAGATGGATAATTGTATTATTTAATTAAATTTATTTCTTTTCCATTTTTTTCTCAATTTAAGGAGAGAATTTTTTTCATAAGTGTCATATTTTATTTTCAGTTTTATTTCCACTCTATCCGAGCAATTACAAATGTAAAGCTCACTTGAGTTTTTTTTATGTCTAAGAATTAGATTTATAACAACTTACTTATACTAACTTACTTATACTGTTTAAGTAAGATTCGTACGTTTTTTTTTCTGTAAATAATTGTAAAAATGTCACATTACTTTTATTTTATTTTGAATTCTTTAATACCAGCATACATATAAATAACCTTTTCTCATACACACCTTTAGAATAAGAAATAAAAAACAAAATATATTTTTTATTTTTATGAAAATAATTTTTTAAAAATATTTCTTCTAATTAAACAAGCTTATAGTTTTTTTCCGACTTCTTCTTATCCATTTTCTTTCTATAAAAAAGACAAATTAAGTCACGATCATATAATTATGACTTGTGAGCATTTTTCAACGAAAAAGACAACTAGTTACACGAAACCAAATGTCCTCTTCTAGCGAGGAGAGGGCCTAAATTATTGATGGTGTTTACATAAATGATATGCGTGATTTTCTACTCTTGGCTATATTTTCATTGGATAAAGATGGCAGACACTTAAAAGGGTGTGGTTGACACTTAATAAATCTCATCAAGTAAAGGGGAATTTTCTTAAAACTTTTTAGATTTTCTTACTAACCACAATGAAGTTATTCTTTGAAATTCTACATAATAATCGCGAAAATCTTTAGTGAATAACTGAATACTGAATATCTCCTACAATATAACAATTGTTAGAGTTGTAAGTTAATTTTAGTTTATGAGAAGAGTTCAATTCCTTTTCTCTTTTTATTCTATAAATATCTGTAGAATAATTTGTTCAAATAGGACCTAAATATTTATTTATATAAGTATTTGTGTATGGGCCTTGGGCCTGTTCTATTTGCAAGCAAAGTATTTTGGGCTGGGTCGCTGTATGCTACGAGACTAAGGGGATATGCTAGGTGCACCCAGCAATATTGCTGGTGCACCCAGCAATTCAATGAAAGGTCAATTTTGCCCTTCAGTTAAAAATATAAAAAGCATTTCTTTTCTTCCCGGAAGCATTCTCTCTTTTTCTCACTGTGGCTCTTCCGCAAAAAGCTTCTTCTCTTCTCTCTTCCCCGACAAGCTTCTTCTCCGCGAGCTTCTCCGACAGCCCTTGGACCCATTTGCTTCGAGGTAGGTGGCCTTCTTCTTAGCTTTGGTTTTGTTATGCACTACATTAGGGTAGGTTAGTGTAACGTTAGGTTAGTGGAACCTTAGGGTAGAAGACGAAACCTAGGGTAGAAGACGAGAGGGGAGAAGACGAGAGGACGCCGGAAAAAATGGCAGAAATCGCTGACGGAGGAGTCTTCCGGAAGACCCCTTAGGGGTTCTTCCGGAAGTTCCGGAAGAACGTTTTCCGGAAAGTTTCCGGAAGAAGTGTTCTTCCGGAAGTAACCAAACTTTTTCCGAAAGAACACTTCTTCCGGAAGACTTCCGGAAAACGTCTTCCGGGAACTTTCCGGAAGAAGTGGTTCATCCGGAAGAATTCCGGAAGACTCGCACTTCCGGAAGAAGTTTCAAACTTCCGGAAGACCTTTACGGAAGAACCCTTCTTCCGGAGTGTTTCCGGAAGAACCACTTCTTCCGGAAGTGGTTTTTTTGTTTTTTTTTGTGTTTTTTTTTTAAAATTTTTTTTAAACAGAAATTGTTTTGTTTTTTTTAAATGAATTATTTTATTTATTTTGGTTATTTTGTTTTTTAGATTTTATGAACAATGAAGTTTGGGTTTTTGATGTCATATTTTTTTTATAATTTAAATTGTGTATTTTTACTAAATATTAATTTGTAAATTAATTTTTTTTTATAAAAGTAGTTGTGTTTGTTTTTGTTTATTGTTTTTTTTTAAATTAGTGTTTTTTCTTTAAAAATGAAGTTGTCTATTTTTATAATTAAAGTTGTGTGTTTTGGAAGTTTTATAAAAATACTAATTTTTTATAATTAATTAGTTTATTTTATTATAAATGAAGTATTTTATTTACTAAAAAAATTGTGGATGTTTACTAAATAATTTTTTTTTTACATTAGTTGTTTAATTTTTTTTAAAAATTAAGTTGTGGATGTTTAGTAATGAATTATTTTTATATTAGTTGTGTTTTTTTTTTTTTTTATAAATGAAGTTGTTTAATTTTTTTTTAAAAAAATTAAGTTGTGCATGTTTATTAATAATTTTATTTTACATTAGTTGTTTTTTTTTTATATAAATGAAGTTGTTTATTTTTTTTTAAAAAAAATTAAGTTGTGCATGTTTATTAATAATTTTATTTTACATTAGTTGTTTTTTTTATATAAATGAAGTTGTTTAATTTTTTTTTTTAAAATTAGGTCGTGTATGTGTGAAAATGATTTGATTTAAGTTAGTCTTATTTGTTTATAAATAAAGTTGATTTTTTATAAAGAAAATTGTGTATATTTTGACCGAAAAAAAAACGTGTTCGACATGATTTACAGATCATGGCCAGAACACGAGGTTTAGGTCGTGCCATAGGTAGATTTGTAGGCAGAGATAGAGCTGCTGGCGAGGATGCTGGCGATGTTCCCGAGAGGCGTAGGCCTACTGCCTCAGCCCGTAGGCTACGCGTTCATCAGATGACTACGGAGGGACGTGATATGGCTGAGGACGTCGCTGACATGACTGATGATGTCCCTGAGCAGCCTACGGAGGCACCTGAGATGCGTGCGGACGCACAGGGTGCTGATAGTGGTGAGGGGTCAGATGGTGATGATGCTGCAGAGGGATTCCCTGGTGGTCCACGTGACCCGTCAGTGCTCACATCATTTGCCGAGCATGTTGCACATGCCGTGTGGAGTGGACAGGTATTTTAATTTGTTAATTATTTGTCATTGTTTATTTATTTGTTTATGATTAATTTTTTTTTAATAATTGTATAATTTGTACTTCAAATCAGGAACGTCCTGATTTGAAGTTAGTGTCACATGGGAGGAAGCTGACACTGATTGGGAGGCCAGTGCCTGAGATTGAAGGCCTGGTGGCTGCCACAGGATTAAGTCCACTGATAGATTGTTCAGTTATTACTGGCGATCCTGGACTTATATCCGCATTTGTGGAGAGGTGGCACAGTGAGACTAGCACCTTCCACCTTCCAGTAGGAGAGCTGACGATCACATTGGATGATGTGTCGTCCATTCTACATTTGCCCATCACTGACGCCTTGCACAGTTTCCACGCTCTTTCTACGGAGGAGGCCAGATTCTTGCTCACGGAGTTGCTGGAAGTGTCTGCGGAGGAGGCCAGAGCCGAGACAGCGCTCACACGTGGAGCATATGTACGATTAGGATGGGTTCGTGACATTTATGAGACCAGATGTCAGGCCCGGCGGTGGATTGTCGCAGCTCGCGCTTATTTGCTGCACCTTGTCGGTTGCACTCTTTTTGCTAATAAGAGTGCAACATACGTGCATGTGGTCCATCTTGACGCTTTCCGGGACCTCGCTCATAGTGGTGGTTACGCTTGGGGGGTTGCCGCGCTGGTTCATATGTACGACCAGTTAGATGAGGCTTGTAGGACCACCACCAGACAGCTTGCGGGGTACTTGACGCTATTTCAGGTAAATTTTGTGTTTATTAATATGTTAGGTTCGATTATGATTTAAACATGTTTTTATGTTATGTTAACCTCAATTATTGTGTAGTGCTGGATCTATGAGCACTTCCCTAGTGTGCATCAGTGCGTGACTGACGACACATACCAGGAGACGTCCCCACGTGCTTCCCGGTGGTTGACGTCGAAGGCGCACATGAAGGGCATCACAGGAGCACCCTACAGGGCACGTTGTGATGGTTTGACCGTCACAGATGTGTCCTGGTTGCCGTACACGGAGCATCGGGGTGTTAGGGCGTTTCAGGAGATTTCATCGTTCCAGGGTCAGCTCAGATGGGGTCCTATGATCGTCGCAGTTCGACCGGAGAGGGTGGTACGCCAGTTCGGTTACATCCAGAGCATCCCTCCGCCGCCTGTTAGTGCACGATTGTCACAGGAGCAGATAGATGACAGGTGGATGGAGTTTGCGGATCACTTACTACCTGCGGGTCAGCCTTGTTTAGTGCCTGGGCAGGTATCTGCGGATTACATTGAGTGGTTTTTTCGCATATCTCACCCTTTCATGACACCGACCCAGGCAGCTGACCAGCAGAGGGATGCACCAGCTGCAGACCCTGAGGACTACATACAGCCGCCCAGCCCCCAGGTTCCAGTGGCATTTGACCCCCCTCCATATGTGGTAAGATTATTTGCGCGTTTAATGTTTTATGAGTTGTTGTTTATTTTGAATTTCATAATAAATGTTTTTACTGACTTTGACAGGAATGATTACGAGGGATATGAGGCGATTGCACAGAGGTTGGAGCGTGTGCTCAACCTTAGGATAGTCACTGCAGGCACAAAGTTATATGACATTATGCAGGACTGCCTGACGATCGCGAGAGGGGACCCAGTGCTGATGGGACGGTCAGGGCTCGTCAGAGACGCCGCACGGACCATTGATCATTGTATTTATATTGTTGTGTTGTAGTTGACATGAATATTTGTAATTATTACAGTTTTTGTTTAATATAGTTGGCGTGTTTTGCACAGTTTATTATTTTATAATATAGTTTGTTATTCCGATTGTTTGTGGTCCTTAAGCAAAGTTTACGGTTGTTTTAAATTTATTTTTAAAAAAAGGGAACTAGAATCATGAGTTTTGTTTGTAAGAATTACATAAAAAATAAAAGTTTTTAAAATAATTAATAAATCAGGAAATAGTCCCGTTCCCCAGTTCTCATGTTTGGACGTCAAAGAATCCAAAAAAAATAGTCCCGTTCCCCAGTTCCGTCAACTAACACGTCAAAACAAAGCCTCAAAATCGAAAAAAATAGGAAATGAACCCTTTTTCCATGTTCAAGTACCCATGTTTGGGATTTTTTTTTCCAAATGCACAGAAGCTCCACGATCACAATCTTCAAAACCTATTCATTAAAGAAGCAAGAGAGTTCATTAAAGTTCAAACTTGGAATATTCTTATTCCCCTTGATAATTAATTAAGTTCGGGAAATGTTCCTATCAATTATCAATTCGTAGTCACTTTCTACAAATTTGATTGGGAAAGAGCGATAACTAGGCATGCTAATTAATCTTCTATGGCTATAGTATATTGATCAACCTCAGATAAATACAGTAATCTTCATAAGACTGGACCTCCTCCTGACCATGCATGCATGGTTACCGCACGAGAGAATAAAAAAGAAGGGAGTTAATTTTGTTTAATCCAATGGCTGAGATTGAGCACAACCACCTTGGATATATCCTAATCCTAGTAATTAAATTGATCTTGTAACTCTCACAAGCATACTCATCGTCACCATTAAAACGCATAGAAGGCGGCGCGCACATTCTCCAAACAATTAATAGCCACCTTTAGTTACAAATGATTCACTCTCATCATATCGTATATTCATATATGTTGCCAACACTTCCTTTCATATTCCCACGTTCTACTACTGTTTCATCAAGGAAAGGACTTACTCCAATCCTTCTTCACTACTACTTCAGCATCGTTATACATATCTTCCTGTGTGAAGCATAATCATGGAGTCTCAGTCACTCATGGGTTGGAGCTCTTTCTACGAAATAGATGAAAAACCATTTCCATTTACGTGCCAATTTTCTTACAGGTAAACCATGAAACTTCTGTTGTACTATCTTACCATGATGAAATGTTTGATAATATTAATTGGTTAGTGACGGGTTACAACGAATTATATCGCATAATGAATACAAATAAATAAACAATGAATGTTTAGTCTTCATTTAGGTCTACATAGTGTCTTAAAAATAGGCCTCGAAATCGTTCCAAAGCCCATACAATATTATTAACACGCTCAACCTCCAGATATGCAAACCCAGCAGAGAATGTCATCGCCGTTGGTGTCACTCCAACAAAGTCAAGTAGTGGGAGTCTGTACCTGTTTGTTTTGTAGGTACTGTCTATAAAAAACACCAGATGACATGCATTGCATAACTTTACTGCATCTGGGTGACACCAAAACAGATCACGCACCACAACTTCATCCTTCAATCTATGCCAATGAATGTATTGATCACGTTCGAGAAGCTTCATCAGATGCTGCATTTCGGTATCAGCTCCTCTTATTGAAGAACGATATGCACTTCTTGCATTGTAAATTTGCTTTATCGTGGTGTAACTGTCGGCATTGTGTTCCTTCAACGTTAGCAAGATGTTTTTCGGTTTCACCATCGACTTTGTCATATCAGCAATAATTTTCTTTTCTTCCTTAGTCAATCGCCCGGCGTATGGATGTCCAACTAAGGACTTCGCCAATTCATGATTATGAATCCCACAGATCAACTTCACCATCCAACCTTCCCTCCACGCACTGGTTTCCCACGAAGTCTGAAGGGACAACCACATTTCCTACTCCCGGTGTCTTTTCTAACGAATTCTTTATTTCTACACTTGTACGTACCACTCCTTTCACACCCAATTAACACAAATGAACTTCTTCCTCTGCTACCGGTCTCTGTGTCAGATCTCATAATCACTGCAACAAATCCATTTTCATGGGCAACTGTTCGAGCCCATTGCAAAACATCATCTCGAGTAGTGAATACCTACAACGCAACCCTAACACATTAATTTTCGTACAAACCATCAATTCAACCAATGACTCAAATTATCTATGATTACCTGAGATGTATTAAAAGCATTTGAACAATCGACATGTCGTTCATTCACTCCACATTCTTCTTGATTATCATAATCATAATCCATATCAACTTCGTGTGACATCGCAAAGTCATACCTCCATTGATCTTCGTCCATCTTAAGGACATATGCATCATACACAAGTACATTCAAATTATCATATAACCACATCCAAAAATTTACTACACCTTAAATAACAAACATATTAATAGGACATATGCATCATACACGACTATATTAAAATTATCACTATATTCTAAATTTATAACTACATTATTTACTTAAACTAAACTTATCACTATAATAAACAACTAATAAAACATTTTTGTACCATTATACATTTAAGTTACCTAAATCATTTAATATTATACCATTATACCTAATTAAATCAATAATCCACAACATATATAAACCAGAAATAAAAAAAATTATAAAACAGAAATATATATACCATTATAAAACAAAAAAAATTATAATCCACAATATATATCATTATACCTAATTAAACCAATAATTCATTATTAACTAACAGAAATATATATAAAACAGAAATTAAAAAATTATAAAACAGAAATTAAAAAAATTATAAAACAAAAATTAATAAATTAGTAATAATTTAACATTCCGGAAGATTCCGGAATTACAAGCAATTCCGGAAGACTTCCGAAACTTCCGGAAGTCTTCCGGAAGTGGTCATTCCGGACCTTCCTCCTTCTGTGCCTAAAATTTCTTCCGGATACATTTTTTACTGTTTTTCTTCTCTAAAAGCTAACCGGAAAACGAAATAAACGCGTACCTCCGACAAAATAGGAACAACAGCCACTAATAAAACTTCAAATACGGAACACGGGACCACCAAATCTTCAAATACTTCACTTCACTGGACCACCAACAGACTGCTGAAGGGACCACCACCGAAACAACAGCAAACGGAAGAAGAAACAAAGCAAACGGAAGAAGAAACAAAGCAAACGGAAGAAGAAAGAAAGAAAGCGCAGTAAAACACAGTCTGAAGACGTTAATTTAAAGAAATTTACACAAGGGCAAAATCGTCATTACGTACGCATTAAAAAAAAAAATAACTTCCGGAAGAAGCTTCTTCCGGAAGTCTTCCGGAAGAAGCTTCTTCCGGAAGACACTGGAATTCTTCCGGAAGAAGCTTCTTCCGGAAACATTCCGGATGACGTTCTTCCGGAAGTTGTCTGTGAGTTTTTCCGGAAGACACAAATTATTCTTCCGGAAGAAGGTTCTTCCGGAAACTTTCCGGAAAAATTATTTCCGGAAACTTTCCGGAAGAACTTTCTTCCGGAAGAATAATTGCTGAAGGGCAGTTTCGCCACTTCACTGTTTGCTGGGTGCCCCAGCAATAATGCTGGGTGCACGTAGCAACTCCCGAGACTAAGGGCATTGTGCAACAAACGCATAAAAGATATGGAGGGGGGACATTTATTAACATTGAGGCTTGAGCCACATTTGCTTCATGTAATGACTTTTTCATTTTTGCTTGTTTTATATGTAACTTAAAACTGAGATACTATGCTAAAATTAAAATATTATTCATTTTAGAAACTTTTGAAATGAAGTATTTTAGTTTAGAAATAGGTGAGTTTATTTTAACTTACGTGTGCTTTATTTTTCCCCCCGAGAATTAAGAATATTTAAGGGTTAAAGAATTTGACCATTGATTTTCTAGTAATAAATAAATACAAGAACTTTTTAAGAAAAATATATATTTAATTTTAAGTGATGATTATGTTCTGAAAAAAAGCATTCTAAATAGTGAATAATATTACAGTAAAAATAACCAGATAATCCCTATCAAAGTGAAACTTGTTATGTAGTAACTATATATATATATATATATATATATATATATATATATATATTTTGAAGATAAATTTATTTAATTTTGAATGACTATTTCTTGAAATTGTTATTATTATGTGTTTTTATCAGGATTAATGTCTCTCGATATGTTCCAATTTGTATCTCTCTTTCTTTTTGCGTGTATGGGCTTCTTCCCTGGTAGTGGGGATGAGTACTTGAAAAGAGACTCTAATGCTTAAGTTAGTATGTCAGCCAAAAGCGTAGCAGGTATAGAATATTACTTACCTTCTTTCGGTGTCTCCTCCTATACAAGTACCAAAGTCGAGCTCGATCGTGGTAATCGTCCACGACACCCACTAAGGGCACTATAAGGTCGTGGAGGCCAGTTACCTCCAACTTGATCTCTTGTGGGCCAGTATAATACATAAGCCTCTCAAGCTTTGAGACTAAATTAGACGAAAAAGCTTGAGATATATATGTATGGTGTAAGCACTAGACGGTGTGACCTCTGTAACAATTTGAAATGTATGGTGAAGTCAAACCTCAGTGATCACTCGAGTGAGATGTCCTCTGGTCCCTTGAGTGTAATTTCAGCTCCATTGCCCTTTGGATTACATGCTCCATCTACATAGAGCATCCACCATTCTCCTTCGCTATTGCAACTTGGCTTTGGAGGTAACCTTGCCATGAAATCGGCTAAGAATTGAGCCTTGATCGCCCCCCGAGGTTCAAATTTTAGGCCGAACACTAATAGCTCCATAGAGAAAGAGACTATCCTTCCTGTGAGCTCTAGTTTGTGGAGGGCTTCCTTAATAAGGCGGTTAGTTTTGACTTTGATCTAATGGCTCTCAAAGTAAGGGCATAGCCTCTTTGCTAAGTTAACCATAGTGCCAGTTTTTCAATCATCTGATGTCTATGCCCAACCCCTTATAATACTATACTTGTAAAGTAGATCGACGATTACCTCTTGCAATCCTCTTGCATCAACATTGAATTGATACCCGTATTAGAAATAGTTAGATAGAGTAGGAACTCTGCACTTGATGTAGGTCGAGTTAAGATTGGAAGGGTTTTTAGAAAGTTCTTGAATTTTGCGAACATTTACTCACACTCCTCGTTCCAAATAAACTGGTCTTAGGACTTCTTCAACAACTTGAAGAAAAGCTTGGACTTCTCTGCCATCTTGGGTAGGAATCTGGATAGAGAGGCCAACTTTCTAGTTAATTTTTTAACCTTGTTTACATTTTATGGGCTTCACATTGTGATGCCCGCTTTACACTTGTATGGATTCACCTTTATTCTTCTGTGGGTTAGCATAAAACCCAAGAATTTACCTTCGTTGACCCCAAAGTGTACTTCTTGGGGTTTAGCCTCATGTTGTGCTTCCTAAGCTCTGTGAAAATCTTCACCAAGTCTTTGGCATGCTGATCTGGGGTAGCAGACTTCACCACCATGTCATCTACATAAACCTCGACATTTATGTCGATCTTCTCCTTAAAAACTTTGTCCATGAGTCTCTGGTAGGTTGCTCCTGCATTCTTTGGGCTGAAAGGCATGACTTTGTAGCAACAATTGGCAGCTTCAGTGATGAATGTTGTATTCTCCTGATCGGGCAGGTACATCTTAATTTGGTTATAGACAAAGTAGGCATCCAAAAAGTGGAGCAACCTAAAGCCACAAGCTTCATTGACAAGCCTATCGATGCTCTTGGTAGAGGATAAGCATCTTTGGGGCAAGCCTTGTTGAGGTCGGTGTAGTCTACGCACATCCTACATTTCTTAGTTGCTTTCTTCACCACGATGACGTTGGTTAGCCAAGTTTTGTGGTCCACTTCTCTAATGAATTTAACAACCAAAAGTTTCTCGGTTTCCACCTCAATTGTTTTCCTCCTTTCGTCTCTCAGTTTGCGCTTCCTCTGAGCTATGGGTTTATCCTTAGGGAAGATTGCCAACTTATGGAAAATGAAGTCAGGGTCGATGCCTGACATGTCAGAAGCACTCCATTCAAACAAGTCGGCATTGTCAAAGAGCGCTTGAGTTATCTCCTTTTGCACTTCGTCTCCCATCTCTTTCCCAATCTTAATGCACTGATGTGGCTCCTTCTCGATCTGGAAATGCTCAAGGTTTTCAATGGGCATTAAGGGAAGGTCCTTGACATTTGCTCATGGGTCTAGATCCTTCGAGGTGATTGCATTGACGCTAGAACTCAATGTCTTATTCTTCTCCTCCTTAAGGTTGTATGGCTCAATCTTAAAGCTTTTGACGTAGCACTCTTGTGCATCCACCAAGTTAACCTTGATTGAGATGATTTTTCCACTAGATGAAGGGAATTTCATGGCCAAGTGCGGTGTAGACACAATGGTTCCAATCATGTTGAGGGTAGGCTTTCCAAGTAAGACATTGTACAATGTGTCTGCATTTACCAACACGTAGGGGACTATTAAAGATCTGGAGAGTGCCCATGTGCCAAAAATGGTCAACAAGTCCACCTTGCCATTGGCATCTACTTGTTCTTTCACAAATCCGATCACCGGTTTCTCATGAAGTTGTATCAGGTCATGAGGGATGTCCAACTTCTAAAAGATTGGCGAGCATAGGATATTGGACGAGCTTCCTTAATCAATGAGAACCTTTTGAGGTGCCCATCCTACACTTATGATAGTCACCACCATTGAGTCATCTTCTGTAGGGTCGTTGCTTATGAAGTCAGCATCTGTAAACGTGATCGGGAGCATAGAACAACAAGGCATCTGCTTGGTGTGTACCTAGTTTATGCTCTTCAAAGCTTGGAGATGACGTTTCCTTGCGAAATTCGTGCATCCTCCGTTAGCAAAACCACCAACAATTATGTTGATTACTCCTTGGATGACACCCTAAGGAGTTTCCTTTTGTTGTTGTTTGCCTTCTCCTGTTGGATGTTGCTGGTAATTGAAGCGATTGCCTGCGTATCCTCCTCGGTAACCATCGCGGCAACCACCATTGCCTTTGGCTCTATAGCGTTCGCGGTTGTAATTATTTCCGCTCACAAAGTCGTTCAAGCACCCCTTCTGAATGAGCTCTTTAATTTTGTTCTTCAAAACTATGCACTCTTTAGTATAGTGGCAATAGTTTTGATGGTATCTGCATTGTTTGCTATGGTTAGCTTGGTTGTGAGAGCCTAAAGGTCGAGGCAATGCTAGTATCTTTGTGTTGAAAGCCTCCTCCAAAATGCATGCTCGGGTGTCCTGTTCAACGAGGTGTACGTCGTGTATCTTGATTGTTGTGCTTGCCTTTTGAAATCACCATTCTCTTTGATGGGCTTGAGTTTCTCCTTGTTGGCATCGCCTTTTTTCTGACTTCTTCCTCAGACCTTGTCGCGGAACTCTGACAACTCTTCTATTTGTATGAAACCAACAACATGGTGTCTTAATTAGTGCATGCTTGTTGGCCTTTTCTTGCATAATCTATTTGTGAATGCCCCCAGTTTGAGAGCTTCTATCATGGCATGAAGAGCTACTCTGGGTTCGAGGTCTCGGATCTTTATTGCAATCTCAAAGAAACAAGACATGAAGTCCCATAGTGACTCATTATCAGGGCCACCGATGTTATGTGATGTTGTCGGCACGTAGCGTATTGCGCACCAAAATGTTTGATGAGTGTGTCGAATGTATCAATTGACCCGAGAGGGAGTTGATGCCAAGATGTTAAGGCAGGTCCCTTTAACGAGCTCAAAAATAATCTATAGAGGATGGAGTCATCATTGGTGAACATGTTCACCTGTGTTACATAGGCTTTGATGTGCTCATCAGGGTTTATAGTTTTTTCATACCGATTGATGTTCATCAACTTCTACCCAAAGGAAAGGGGTGCATCTAGGATATTGTTGACGAATAAATGTCGGCAACACAGCTCAGCGGGTTGGCTGTAAGATCTCTGGTGAGACCTTCCTATGGTGTTGGTGTGATGGTTAGTTTCATACGAGGAATGCTCCAACTTAGTTTCTCCTAGATGAGTTGGAACCATGTTGGCCTCCGATGCCTGCAACTGAGCTTAGATGGTGTTGTTTTCCTCCTGTAGTGCTTGGAGGTCTACTTATTGTTTCTGTCTCAGCGTGATCATTTCTTATGCGTTCTTTTTCTGGAGAGCCTCTAGTTGCTCTCAAAAGCTTTGGATCATAGAAGCTTCTTCCATCTTTGATGATCTAATCGTTGAGCTCCTAGTCATTACCATATAGTACTCCTGTGACCAAAGGAAATTTTATTCAACCCCACAGTGGACGCCAAATGTTTTTACCAGGATCAATGTCTCCCGGCTGCTCTAATTTGTATCTCTCCTTCTCTCTGTGTGCATGAGTTTCTTCTCTGATGGTGGGGATGAGTACTTGAAAAGGGACTCCGACACTCAAGTCAATATGTGAGCCAAAAGCGTAGCAGGGATAGAATATTATTCACCTTCTTTAGGTATCTCCTCCTGTATAAATAGCAAGGTTAAGCTCGAATTTGGTAATTGTCCATGACGTCCACTAAGAGCACTACAACATTGTGGTTACCTCCAACCCGATCTCCTATGGGTCCGATATAGTACAATATGTAATGTTTCAATTATAAGAAAATAATTGTTGTTGAATATATTAAGCGATAGCTCACATATTGAATCTATTAAATGCATAATTTTTCATTTAGATTTTTTCTAAACTTATTGCCTAAACAAATGAAACTTTTTGGTACATATATAAAACAAATACAATTAATACAAAGGAAAGTTATAAAGAATGGAGTGTTTCTATTTAAACAATAAATAAGTTATTAATTAATTTGAATAGAAGTGAAATCAAACTTCTTAAATAATGTCTAAGATTCAAGTATTGTCCTAATCTTAAAATCAAACCAATAATGTGTTAAATTTAAATTATGTGAATAATATTTTTATCTTTATCTAAACAATTGACATCCTAAAGAATTGAAATCAGTAAATTTTAATTGTTCCCGAAAAATTCCACCTTAGATTAAAATTTCCAAATTTTACCGTTAATATCTTTAACTCTAGTTGCCATGGAAGTTAGTCACAACCATCTTCAATCATGCTTTTACATTTGCAAATTTGTATATGTTCTGTGTCATATCTTTTATTTCAATACTTTTTCATGAGTATTGGATGATGACACTTATTAATTATTATACTTGCGCACTAATCATTAGGACAAGCTGTATGCCTTTCACAATATCAAGAAGGTTTTTCAACACAAAAATCTCACATGCCATGTATCATCAATTTCATCTAGCTTCAATTCTCGTATGACTAATCACCAAGTTGCACAACCATATCAGCTCTACCACTTTGGGAAAACCTCCCCGCATAGAATTACCACATGCCCCAGGAAATCTTAGATGAAGCATACTCAAAACAACAATATAAATAGAAACAATGAAAGAAACAAAATTAACTTGTTCATTCAACTCCTTTTTTCTTCATCCAAGAGAACATTCATGACTAAGTATTCATTATCTCAAATAAAATTAAAGTTTTTTTTGGACAAAGTTAAAAAAAAAATCCTCCCAATTAGCTCTTTGTTGAGTGTTGTCTCTTCTCTTTATACAAGAACTCTCTTTTATTATATACTTGCATCATCATAATCTTAAAATCAAACTGATAATATTTTAAATCTAAATGATAAGAATAACAATTTTTTTCTTTATCAGAATAACATCTTAAAGATTGGAAATTTGATTTGTTTTCCTAACAAACAAAAAATTAGTCCGCGCCGTCTGTATTATTTTTTATCTTCTTTCATTTTTTCTTCTTTTTGTCAACGTCCAATGGAAGTATAAGTTCTCAAAACCACAATCCGGTCCCAGACTATTTTCTTCCCCTTAAAGTAAGTCAGGTGGTACCCTTTTTTTTTTTTGAAAAAGTAAAGTCAATAGTGCAAAGCCTGATTGTGATGTTTATTGACCAGGTTAGTCCTGCTTCTAGAATTTTCCCGATCTCAAAATACATAATTTTATATTGTAATTT
Organism: Glycine max; assembly: GCF_000004515.6. Taxonomy (NCBI): domain Eukaryota; kingdom Viridiplantae; phylum Streptophyta; class Magnoliopsida; order Fabales; family Fabaceae; genus Glycine; species Glycine max. Next base: position 3,178,158 of record NC_038246.2, on the reverse strand, counting down.
TGGTAAAGCTCCAACGATCTTAACTCATATGTGGAGAACTGGCGGCTAACAGCATATGTTTAAAGACACGTGGTTCAAAGAGTAGAATTATTATTGTAGTCAGCGCATCATATAGGGAGACATATCATATGACAAGAATGTTTTATTAGATTAAAATAGAACATCTAAACTTAATTATTAATATTAAATGCACGTCTAATTTTAATTGTTAATATTAAATATGTGTGAGAACTAATATTAAATGCACATACATTTAATATTAATGAACATTCTATTTAATTCTTTCATATTTCATTATAAAACACTTTTCTCACCTGATATATCAATCTATATATGTATATTGGAATTAAGCAGGTGGCTGGGGCATAATTGAATTGAAAATCCTCTGCACAACATACACAATCCAGGTACAATGAACATGTCGAAAGTTGGAAACATTTTAATTAAAAAGATCATTCGAACCGATGCCCAGCATTGTGTTCGTGTCACGAACTTTTTAGGTTTTGAAATTTGTGTAATTGTTTCTATTGCCAGCGGAGCAGCCAGAGGATCTAGTGAAATTGTTCATATATGTCTTCTTGTTGGCTCCATTAATCATTATCCATTTATGATCCAATCCAATTGTATTCGTGAATCTAGTCACTCTACAATCTACACATCAATAAAAAGGGAATAATAAATGATGAATAAAAAAACCTGTGTACGAGAGCGTTCAAATTAATTATTTATTGCAGTGAAACGAATCAACTTGCAGATAAATTAATTGCTTAAACCTGCATTAAGGCCTACTTTGGTCTATGGCATTTTATTAATCCCCACTTGCGCATTTGAAGGTGCACCTATTAACTGTTTAATGTTTATGATGCATGAAGATTCTTAGATACATGAATATCAAAGAAAAAGGCTGCAGATACATGAATTAATACTTTAGATTTGTTATCTATTGGCGTGCTTATTATTCAACTTGGCCTTTTCTTATGTCTATTTTTGTTTTTTTGTTAAAAGAAAAGCAATTAGCACCTTGGTGCGTTGCATCCTGCAGTGTTGAAGGCCAAGTGGCTTTGGAGTTAGTTTAAATTATAATAAATTTATGGTTTAAAGTATCTGGATATCCAAATAATAACGGTAAACAAACATATGCCAGTTTGTAAAGAATCCATATATATTGAAGTTTGGAACATTTTCTCTAAGAAATTTAAAAGAAACCTAGGACAATCGAAATTGCGTACGTTTTCGAAAAAGATTAACAAGTAAACCTAGGATAGCCGAAGCAGCAAGCTAATGTTAGAATATGCTGCTCAAAACAGAAAATAATGCGGATTAATTAATTAGCAAGCCTGTGTGTTGGCCGCAACTTTCAATCACATGCATGATTAATAAATCTTTTCAGTTTCCCTTTGACTCTTTATAAATTTTAAATCCAGTCAGGATTAAACAGTTTAAAACTATTCATATCTCCACTATATAAAATAAGAGTAACTGTAAAATAGGAGGATTTTTTTATATTCTAAATGTTAGTATTATTAATAATACTAATTTTTGTTACCCAGTATAAAATATGAATCTTGCATGTTAACTAGCGTTCAAAAATTAAGAAATTTTTAAAAATATTATTAAAAATTATATGAGAATACATTTAAAAATCATAAAAAAAAAATTATGCAGGCTAATAATTATGTGTTTTAAGGGTGCTGGTTAGCATTTAAGGTATTACACCTAAGTTTTCCCTAAAATATATGGCATATATCTTTATACTGTATGAGCATTTTTACTTCAAATAAAAATTTAAAACTACAAAATAAAGGTTGATGTTAATGGATACTTGACACTGATAGCAGCATGGTGACTCCCTAAAAGAAAGGTTGGTGTTAGCAAAATTGATAAATAAATAAAAGTATAATTAAGTTATATGTCTTTTAAAAATGTGATTTTTCTGTATTTAATTTGTCATTTTTAATGAGTTTCTAATAAAAATACATTTTGTTACTGAATATTTCTTTACTTATTGAAAGGCTAACAATAACTACTAGTTACTCCCTCTGTTTTTTAACAAGAGTCATTTTAGAATTTTGCACACTAATTAAGGAAATTATTAAAGGCTTAAAATAAGTAAAATATCCAATTACTCCAATTATAAGAGTGATAATAAAAATAAATGCACTGCACAATTTCATGGCAATTGCAGCCGAAGGAGGAATCCGAAAACAAACAAAAAAACTCTCTCCTCTCTCATTTAATATACGTGTAATTAACAAAAACAAATCTCTCTCCATCAAAAACTCTATTATGTTTCATGAGCTGCTAAAAACCTTTCTTCTTCTCATATTAAAGCTCATTAATCATTCAACGAGGAACCAAAAATTAAACTCAGAAGAAGAACTTTGGAGGCAAAATTTGAGTGAAAATTTTGAGCCAAATAAATTGGAGCCAAAATTTGGAAGTATACCATAATAAATTTTGGGTCCTCTGTTTCATCTTGCAACAAAGAGTAGTATGGCTTCCAATAACTATCAGTTTGATCTAAATGAAATTCCTTACATAGAAGGGGTTAATGAAATTCAATATCAAAACGAAGAACTTGATGAGGAGAGGCAAGCGACAGTTCCATTGGTAGTTCGATCTTTGGTCGATGACACTCTTGTTCTTGATCTCAATACAGATGGAAATCGTCATTATCCCGTGTTTTACCTGAACCTCGATTATTTGCAACTAGATGCTAACGATGATTTAAATATTGAAGACACTGATTCCATCCTCAATGAAGAAGAATACACTGATTATGTCCTTGATGCGGGTGATGACACTGATTTCGTCTTCAATGCTGGTACTCTGTTTTGGTGTTCTTTTGCCTTCAAATTACGTATTTGCATAGTATTTGCACAAACTGTATTGATATTTCTCATTTGTTGAAACACGCTTTTGTAATTGAGATTGATATACTGAATATAATGTTCTTGTTAAAATATTCAATCTATTTTTTTTTGGGTCAAAATCTGATTTGTTTGTTCAAAGCTTATTTGTTGGTGATAGTTAGAACTTAAAAGTTATATTGTGTTAGTGATTGTGTCATGTGTTCGTGATCCAGATTAATAGCATGTGTTTGTGAGTCAGATTAACAGCATAGATTCATGGTTTTTTTTTCTGTGTTTTGATTATCAGTATTTTGTTTTCTTTTTCTCTAGGAAATGTTAATGTATCACATAAAGATACTACAGTAAGGAAAAAAAAGTTCTTATCAAATGAGCAAAGATGGGCAATATATACTACATTACTTGAGAAAAATGTCAACAGAAAATTGAAACGCACTACAACCAATGAGGTGGCCACTTTATTTTCAGTTTCTTTACGAACTATTCAAAGAATTTGGAAACGGGCAAAGGATACTCCGCACGGTACAAATGTTAATGTGTCCCATAAAAAGACCAAAAATTGTGGCTCGAAGAGAGTCCAAGTAGACCTTAACAAATTTATTGACGTTCCTTTGCACAAAAGAACCACTTTGAGATCACTTGCATCTGCTCTAAATATGAATCATAACACTTTGTTCAAACTTTTGAAAGAGGGTCTCATCTGACGACACTCAAATGGTATAAAACCCCATCTAAAAGACCATCACAAGAGAGCTCGACTATAATTTTGCCTATTCATGATAGACCACACTAGTCTACCTGATGAACCAAAATTCATCGATATGTATAATATTGTGTATATTGATGAAAAATGGTTCTACATGAGTAAAAACACTGAAAAGTACTACTTGTTTTCCGTGGAAGAAGATCCTCTTCGTCAATGTCAAAGTTCACATTATATAGGGAAAGTGATGTTTTTAGTTGCTATGGGTCGTCCAAAATTTGATAATGAAGGGAATGAAATTTTCTCTGGGAAAGTAGGCGTCTGGCCTTTTGTCACACGAGAACCAGCTTTGAGAATAAGTGTGAATAGAGAAGCTGGCACCTTGGTGATGAAACCGATTACGTCAGTCAATAGGGACATCAACAGAAAGTGGTTGATTTAAAAAGTTATTCCTAAAATTCAATCTTGTTGGCCAAGGGAAGAATTAGGAAGTGTTATCTTCATTCAACAAGACAATGCTAGAAGTCATGTTGATCCCAATGATGAAGACATTATAAGAGTTGGTACACAAAATGGTTTTAACATAAGATTGATGTGTCAACCGGCAAATTCACCAGATTTAAATATTTTGGATCTTGGGTTCTTTAGTGCTATTCAATCTCTACAACAAAAGGTTAGAGCAAATAGTGTAGATGAACTCATTGAAGCAATTAAGAAGTCATTTGATGAATACCCAACAAAAAAAGTGGAGTATGTTTGGTTGACTTTACAACTATGCATGAGGGAGATATTGAAAGTGGAAGTTTCCAATCGGTATAAAATTCCAGATGTGAATAAAGCTCGATTAGATAGAGAAGGTCTTCTTCCAACACAAATTGTGTGTGATCCAATTGTAATACAAAATGTTAGGAATCAATTGCAATTGTAGTCAATATTTTAATCCAATGAACTTTAATTTTATCAAATGAATTACCCATGTTGTATCTACCACCAAGCATATTGTATCTACCACAAAGCATGTTGTATCTGTTACTTTGCTGTAACTCACGGGGGGAATAACAACATGGGTAATTCATTGTGTAAATCTTATAACAGTGTTACAATTTTATCAAAAGAACATTTTCATTGTGTAAGGATCAAATTAAAATATTTTCTTATATAAGGGCTAAATTAGAAGTTCATGTCATATAATTAAACCATAAAGCTATTGTTTTTGCATGTTGAGGCATCTAATCTTGCTGACAACTCACAACACCCTAATCACAAGATCTTAGCCAAGTGACAACTCAACACCTTAGTCACAAGCAGCCAACCAAGTATTATTTGCACCCTTCAATTGGGACTTCATTCAAATCAAAAACACATTTGAGATCTTCAGTCTTTACTTCTTTCACCCCTTCATTCTAGATTTCATTGACTCTTGATTTCATTGCTTCTTCATTTTGAGACTCTCCAAATGCTTCATTTTCAACCTCATTCAAAGGCTTTGTTCTATTTGCCATGAATTCTCTATTCTCTTTAGAGCTGACCTCAAAGCAACTATCTTGAGTCAATCCATCATTATCAAACAAGTCTTCAAGTGAAAGATTCTCACTATCATACCCTTGTGAATCTTGATACACAACATGATTGTAATTGTACGCTGGCTCATCGTTGTTGTTCTCTTGTGACTTCTCAACCACTACCACATCATCAACTTCTTTGTCATCATCATCATCGATGCCCAAATCGAATGATGGTTGGTCGAACCCTCGATGAGATACCACCATTTTTTGTTGTAACAAGAGAGAAAGAAGAAAACCCAAACGACAGAGAGAAAAAAGAAAACCCAAATGACAGAGGGAAGGGGAATAAGAAGGGTGAAAAATAAAAAGTGTATTTAGAGAGTAGAGGGAGTAAGCAGTAAAGGAAGAAATAAGCACTAAAGAAAGAGTAAAGCATCACGTAAAATGATTTAATTTATGTGAAAGGGAGAAGAAAGAGGAGAAAGAGAGAGAAAAATAAATGCCAAAGATAACTGACATATGGGAATGAGTAGAAAGTATGGGAAGTTGTCCTTAATAAATAGAAAAAATAGAGAAAACCTTGAACGACTTTTATTTTTAAAAAATTAAAAGAGTCTAAAACAACTCTTATTTAAAAACAGAGGGAGTATTAAATTAACAAAAATATTTTATAATAAATCATTTAAAAAATTTAAACCTGTGAAATTTTGAAGGGCTTAAATTTTAATTAAACCCTAAATGAAAAACTAACCAAAATTTGCAGCAAACCATAATTTTTCAGACGCACATATTCGTTTGTTCGTACGTCTTTGTGTCATTAACTAGTGTCAAATGTGTTTTCTCTTTTGTGTTTTTAGCAAGAAACTAGAATTGCAAATCATGCTTTGCAGGATTTTCACCTAAATATGTATTCGGACATAAATGTATCTGTACACAAAACACAGGTACGCACGCAGCCTCTCTCTCTCATCTCATCAAATTGCATCTTTTTCAATGTTTGAGAATTCATGTATGCATGCACCTGGCTAATTACCACTTGTTTTCAAATTCACACAATTTAATGTATATATGTCAGACCACCGGTTACATAAGTTGGTTGGCAATGACATTTAATTTGTCTGAATGTGGCTGCTAATTTACTTGAGCAATTGAGTGATATATGAGGATTTCAAATTTCGATTCTCTAGATGATATATATCTGTTCCCACTTTTGACATTGATGCATATATAATTTAACGAGAGAGCAAAAACAAATTGCACAACCGAGCCAAAAAAGGTAAGCACTAATCTCATATTGCAGGCTTTTTAGTCTTTATCATCTACGCCTTCTTTACTAGCTAGTGTTTGTTTGTAACAACTCTAATAATGGCAGTGGCGTTGTGTCATGAAGACAACCAATTACTGGAAACTGCACTTCAAGCACAGCATGACGGGCATGCACATTAGCAACCGTGTATATATAGAAATTTTAAGAAATACAAGACCACGTGAGTTATTGTAAATCTTTTATATATATATTCAATTCTTACAAATAAAAAAATTGATGAGTTCTTCTCTCTTAATTATGAACTATAATATGGTATGTCAGTTTTCTTTTAATTAGTTTTTTTATTTTTGTTAACTCGTTGGTAAGTATATCAAATTATCACAAGTAGTAAAGTACTCGGTGAGAGTATCTAATCTACATGGACTCTGTTAGTATTTGAATTAATACAAATTCAATTTAAAAACAAAAGATAAAAAATTTAAAATAAAGATAAGAAAATATAATAGATAAAATAAAGATTTAAATATCAAAATAGAAGAAAAAATAAAAGATTTAAATAAAAAGATGATAAAGATAGAAGATAAAGAAAATAAAAGTAAAAGATAAGAAAAATAAAAGATTAAGATAAAGATAAAAAAAGATAAAATAAGAAAAATAGAAGATAAAAGAAGAATGTATTTAAGAAGAGTGTATTTTATAAACCCAGTTAGACCTAAAATTTAAGAAATCATCCCAATATATATATATATTAACTCGTATGCAGAAAACTTCATGCTTATAATATAACTTATAATTTTTGACATATTGACCCCTTACAGAAATTTTCATGCATGTTTATATGCGTAGGTAGTCAATATATAATGCCATGTACATGTTTATGACTTCACCCATGAAATGTTTTACACATCACCTATATATATAATTAGAAGAATTAAATATTTCCTAAAAGATATATAACAGCTGGACAGCTCGCTTTTACATTTCCTACTTAACCATTATCTGAACTATTTGTTAACAAATTCCACATTGCTTACCTTAATTACTGGAGTTCATTTTATGTTCTTTAGAAAATTTGCTTGATGTGAATTGAAGAATATAAGATGGAACCTAATATTATTGGATATTTTTTATTTATTTTTCATTAAGGAATTTTTTCATGCTCTCAAAATTTATATATATATATATATATATATATATATATATATATATATATATATATATATATATATATCAAGAAATTAATCCTCACAAATTAACACTAGTGCATATATTAAAATTTTAAGACTTTAATGAGTATGTATTATTAATATAATTTTTTTATATTATTAACCCAATAAAAATTATTGTTGATATGATTTTTTATATAATTATTTTAAAATTATTATACTTATTATATACAATGATAATATAAAATTATTTTATATTATGATAGCGTAATTATATTTCAAATTTTAATGGTGTTATATTGTGAAATCATGACTATTATTTTTATTTTCTAAACTAAAAAGCTAACTATTATTGTTTCATTTCAGCCCTTCTTTTGGTCTGCTTTTTTCTTTTCTTTTTTCTGTCTTATAGCTTAAGCAAGTAAGTTTACAGTTTTTATAGGCTTTCAGTCATCTTTATATTTTCCATTTTCTAGATATGTAGAACAAAAACTTTCTCATTTAGTTAGTTGTCAGCTTAGAGTTTGCTGTTAGTTAATTATAACTATTCTCACTTTCAGTTCACTTCCTCTCTGAATACAATAATTAATTTTTCTCTCTTTGTTACAAACATTCATATGAAAAGTTTTCTTTTAGCTTTTGCATCTTCTCTTTGATTGCATACTCTTAGTTAGTTTAATCATCAAAAAAAAAAAAAATACTCTTAGTTCTTGCGCCACTTTATTGAAATCATTCATGGAGTTCCTCATTCACCCCTCTGATAATCTTGGTTTGAGCCTTGTTTCAGCCACATGAGGCAGATAACATTAACTGATTAACTCATGGAAGCATGTCATGAATAAAATGACTTTTCAAGCCAAGAATAATATCGGATTCGTGGATGGAAACACAATAACGACATTGTTGCTTGTTGCTTCGTAGCTCCTAAATTCTACGTCGAAGGAGATTATAGTGCAAGTGTGATTTACTCCTCATTTGCAGTTGTTATCATGTTTCTAAATTATGGTTGTTGCCGCAGTTTCGTTGCTATTTTTGACATTGATGGAATTAATTGTGGACAAATGCGACTCGTGTGATTGCAATTTTTGTTACCATGCGATTGTTATAACTCGAAACACCACCTATTTTGAACCATGATTGTTATTTGGAGGGTTTACATGAACAATTCAACCAACAAAACTGATCAGTACTAGTACTTCACAAAGATTAGGTCTCTTTAGGAAGAACTGGGTGAATATTGATCAATTCATACCTAGCTATCATGTTCAACCTCTTCTTGATCATAATCATTTGGAGTATGTACTCATTTTTCTAATGGGCCATAATGGGAGTTACGCTCATATTTGAGGTCAGATGTCATTAATAGATCCAATTAATCATTAATTTTCATCATTAAATTAGGTATTCAACCAGTCTAATTGTCTTGCAATGATGTATTTGTGCCTTTTCTTTGGGTTATATAATAGTATTTTTTTTATAAAAAAAAATTATAGGCAAGAAATGCTTTATTAATGTACAATTATTAAAGCACACGATGTGTGCCTCAATTGAAAAGCACGAAATATAATACTAGCATTATTTAAAACAATTGAAACTCGGGTGCGCTCTTACGTACAGTCTTACCTTATAAATTTGGTGCGTGCTATCTTTAAATTGGAGTTATGGATGGGTCTTTGTATTTATGTAATCCAAATATAAATGATGATCTGTGGTACATCTGCGCATTGTAAATTAGTTTGTAAACAATTGAAACTTGTACTTAATTGCTGCATATCACATGTCTGAGCGGGCCAGTTAGAAGTTATTAAGATATTAAAAGCATTGAACTGCTTCTGAAAATTTTCTGATTTAATTTCTCTTTAGTGCTGAGTGGACTTTGTGAAGGAAAAATTGTTCGATCAACTTCTTCGGAAACAAGGTATGTAAAACCTCCCCAATATTTAATTATTGACCATGTAATTAATTGTTAAATCTATTGCAAAGTGACATGAAATAATGAAAATCTTTAGTTTATTATTCGTTTTACGTATATGCTTGAATTGTTCTCTGTAGAAAAGACAGGATTCAAATTCTTAAGAAACATGCTATGGGAGAAAAGCCTAAGTAGTAAAATTCAAAGCTTTTATGTTTCTAAAATTAGATTTTATATTCTCTCTCTATATATAATTGGTTCCTTAAATTTTCTGTTAATTCAAATTTGTTGTGCTTGTTGAAGATTGACATGGGATACAGATTAATTCCTTGCTTTATTATAACGTTTCTCAAAGTTTAGTCTATATTTGGATTGTTTTATTTAATTTATATATATTGTAAATGTAAAAAATTTACCTAAATAATTAATAAAAATTCACTTACTTATCATATTAATGAATATAATTATATAGTGGTCATTTTTGTCCAAGAATGACCAAAATCATTATAATTTTTGTCCAAAATTGCTCTCCCGCTCATTTTGAAAGAAGTTAATTAAATCAGGCACGTGGGTCAAAGAGTAGAATTATTTAGCATATTTGGAAAGGTGGTGACTGTGGCTTAATTAAATTGCAAATCCTAACACAACATATAGCACAGGTACAATGAACATGTCGAATGTTCGAAACATTTTAAAGATCATTCGAATTGAACCAGATGCGCAGCATTGTGTCCCTGTCACGAACTTTTTGGGTTTTGAAATTTGTGTTTTTTCTATTGCCAGCAGAGCAGCCAGAGGATCTAGCTAGTGAAATTGTTCGTGTCTTCTTGTTGGTTTGGTGATGCAATATATAGTATACGTGAATCTGGTCACTCTACAATCTACATCAATAAGAAGGGAAAATATAATAAACTGCGCACGAGAGTGTTCAAATTATTTATTGCAGTGAAACGAATCAACTTGCAGATAAATAATGAGCAACTTGCTTAAACCTGCATTAGGGCCTACTTTGGTCTATGACATTTTATTAATCCCCACTTGTGCACATAATGTTTATGACGAGATACATGAATATATCAAAAAAGGGGGAGCGAATACTTGAATTGATGTGTAGATTTGTCATCTATTGACGCGCTTAATTTTTGCTTTTCTGATGTCTATTCTGTTTGTTGCTCCAATAGGACGTTAGTACATTGCATCCTACTAGCGTTGAAAGCCAAGTGGCATATGGTTTAAACACTTTAAAGCTTCTGGAATTCTGGATCCAATATTAGTTAAGGAACATTTTCTCGATGAAATTTAAAAGAAACCTAGGACAAATTTTAAAATGGAGTATATAGAAATTGCGTGTTCTAAAAAGATTAAGTAAATCTAGGATAAACCTAAGCAGCAAGTGTTAGAATATAATGCTGCCTAAAACAGAAAAGCTTTGTGGATTAATTAATTGGCAAACCCATGTTGGCCGCAACTTTCCCAAATCTGAATCACATGATTAATTAAACATTTCCCATTCGCCTTTGACTCTTATAAATTTTAAAATTAATAATTTATTCATCATTCCATTTTAAAATAACTAGAATATGTATCTCGTATATTATATAATTAAGCATTTTTAATTTAAATAAAATTTTAAACATATAGAATTGTTAGTATTTTAACCTGTATATTACACGGATTAAATTTTATAATGAATAAATATTTTTTTATTCCATAAATTACATTATATTTAGAAATCACAAAAAAAATCCTTAAATATAGTATAAATTACATTTTAGATTTACAATAAATAATTTTAATTGTGATATTGGGTTATTTTAGAATAATATTACAATATTTGTCTTTTGAAATTTGTGTTTTTGTTTAATTTATCATTATTAACTTTTTTGAATGTGTTTTCTATAACGCCCCGACTTGTGATTTTTGGATTAGAAGAGAATTGAACTAATAGTTAGTACATGATGATCACCTGCAAGTATTGGCACATGTTACAATAGGAGCGTTAGAATCGAAGTTGACCACTAGTTGGGTGCTGGATTCTGGATAAATGCAAAGTACTGGTAAATGTCCAAGGTTTCATTATCTCATATACCTGTTCCACCAATTATTAACTAGTGTGAAATGGGACTCTTTTTAATCCTTTTGTCTTTTTATTAAGAACAAATTAGAAATGCAAATTGTCTTTTTAATTTGGAAGATTTGCACCTAAATGAATGAACCATGAGGGGAATGCATCTGGACACAAATGTATCAGGACACACACAAAACGCGCAGCCTAGCTCTCATCATTTAATTTCATATTTTTCAATGTTCGAGGATGCATGTATGTATGTATGCACCTCTCACTTGTTTTCAATTTCATACAGTTAGTGTATGCCAGACCACCCGTTACATAAATTGGCCCATGACATTTGATTTGTCTGAATTTGAGCAATTGATTAAAAAATTTCTTTAATTTCTCTAAATTATGTTGACTCATATACAACTTAACCAGAGTGCAAAACAAGTTGGACGCGAGAGTGAAAAAGGTAAGCTCTAATGTCATATTAATTACAGGTTCTTTATCATTTCTTTCTTCTTTACTAGCTAGCTAGGAGTAAATGTTTGTTATAATTAACTTTCAGCTATGACATTGCAGAGGGGCAGAGGCGTTGTGTCATGAAGACAACCAATTACTGGGTCTGGCGACCTGCACTTCAAGCACATGCATGTGAGTGTTAATCAGTTAACAAACTTGAAGAGTTACTTCTAATTTAATTTGTTGGTTTCAGTACCTTCTAATTAGTTCCCTTAAGCCCCGTTAGACATTTCTATTGGAATAAGATCAGGATTATGAGGGTTAAGAAGTCGAGGTTATTTCATAATGCTTGCAATCTGATTGTGTTGTTGTTGTTACTGCTGCTGCTTAACTTTAAGAAATCGTCGATCCCACTATGTGTCATAACTCGTATGATGAAAACCTCGTGCTTATAACTTATCAAATTGCACATATTGACTCCTTGTAGTTGTAGAAAATTTCTTGCACATAAGTATATGCATTAGTAGTCAATATGTAATGCCATGTTGTTCAATGACTTTTAATTTAAAGCATAGAAAATGTTTTGCTCATGGCCTATAATTGGAAGAAATGTCATTAAAAGTAGCATATTTATAAGAGGTAGCTTTGCACTAGCTGTTTCCTACATTTCTTACCTTAATTACTGGAGTGCACTTTTTTTTTCTTTTTGTCTGATGAATTGGAGTGCCCTTTATATGCATGTTTATTCGTGATGGTAATTTTAATATTTTTTTAATATCATATCTTCATATGAAATATTTATTCATTAATAATATTTGTTAAAAAATTTAACTGACATGCATATAGTAATTAAATTTAAGATTGAATCTCAAAATTATTGTGCAACTTTTTTTCATGCTCTGAACAAAATATACATGACTCCAGAAGTTAATTAATTAATCTCCACAATAAAAATTTGTGAAATTATTAAGTTTTTAATGTCTTTTGTTATGTTTTGAAATCAAGACTAGTTTTCTTAATTTCTTAATTATATAAAAAAATAGATATGTAGATAAGCTAATTACTAAAAATCATTGTCTGGATTTTTTTAATTCTTTTGCAGCAAAAAATAGTTATACCTATTTTATTATCTTTTTGTACATTTTTTCAAAATTTTTGAACATTAATCTAATCCTTATTGGCATATATTGGTTTTAAAATTTTCATCGGATCCTTTTCTTTTAGAATAAATAATTTATCATTTTCATAAATTATTTTGCAAAAAAAATATCTCGTTATATATGATTTTGGAGAATCTTAATTTAAACAAATATCTTTTGAATTTACGAAAAGAAATCCCAAATGCATTTTACGAGTGGGGAGGAATTATCTTTCCCTTATCTTGGATCAATTTTCCGTTTTTCTCTCTTATAAATTTTTAGGTCACAAATTTCCTAGATTTCAAGCGAGGTCTTTTTCTTTCTTTCTTCTTCACTCAGGCATGGGAAAGGGAATAAATAAATATAAAATCCTTACAATTATTTTTTTTAAAAAAAAGCTTAACCGTTCCAATTGTGTTACTTCGTATTTTTAAAATATTAAACAAAAGGGTATGTACAAGAACAATACTAAAAAATTATATGTGAAATTACTTATTAATTAGTTTAAAATTGCAAAAGGGTTCTCTTAATTTCTTAGCTTTCTATTTGTTTAACGTTTAACCACGTCCTTTTCTGTAGGCATATGGAGAAATTGACCCGAGGTGACAGAATCGACTATTCTAATTTGTGTTGTAGCTATAATTAGTTGAATTTTAAACAAGATAAACCTTTTTCTTTTGGATATTTTTCATTTCATTTCTTTTTCACAACCTTTTTCAGCCTGCCTTTTTTTTTCTTTTCTTTTTTGCTTAAGCAAGCCAGTTTTACACTTTTTAGGGGCTTTTAGTCATTCTATAACAGCTTTATATTTCCCAATTTCTAGTAAAAGCCGGCCCTCGCCACAATTTACCCTATCTTTCAGTTTCACCCATACAAAGCCCCTCTTTTTGCTGTCTTTCTAATGCTAATCCAATTGCTATGAATCCCTCTGGTACCAGTGAGTTTTTGAGGGGAACATCATTTCATCGAATGGTTATGGATTAATTGGATGAAAGAGGTATTTATGTTTTTATTTCATTTACACTAACTTTTCAATGAAATTTTGATTTAATTAATTTAGGCATTATGGAGCAAAATACTTGTTTGTTACTGTTGAGTGGTGAGATTTCAAATGGAATTTGTATCAGATTTATATATAAGTTTTTTTTAAGGAATATATATATATATATATATATATATATATATATATATATATATATATATATATATAAGTTGAACATCTGATATTTGGCTTTCTTTGGTATTATTTTTAAATAGAAGTTAGTAAAAAAATGTTATATACACAATTAATTAGTATGCATCTCATAAATAGTTAATCAACCATTATTTGTATGTTGGAAAATATGAAAGAACTGAAGTTAAGAATATTTTCGTCTGAAAATCTTAATATTAATATCCCCTTTTGTGGCCTGCCACTATTCTGATGTTGTAAATGTTAAATACGTGCGCTAGCAAACACATTACTAGGTATATATATTTCCTTGTAATTCATGAGACGAGAAGGCAGGAAATATTTAATTGAATGATAAAAATAACGTAAAGGGAGAAATATTGGGTTATAGCTAAGGGTAAATTCTGGCTTCAACTGCTTCATCATTTTTTTCTTTAACGTTTAAACAAAAAAAGAAAACAAAATATATGTTCAAATTTCATAGCCTTCCCAATAGCAGATAGTCAGATTTATAGAATATGCCCTCTCTGAATCACTTACTCCTTTCAGTGGCACATTATAAATTATATATTCAATCAGGTTCATTGTCTTGCAATGATGTAGTTGTGTTTTTAACTTTGCTTATTATTTAAAACAATTGAAACTCGTATGCCCTTACCTTATACATTTAGTGCTATCTTTAAATTTGATTTATGGATGACTTTTTCTATATGTAATCCAAATATCAATGATGAGTACTACATTTTCATTGTAAATTAATGTGTAGACAGAGAAGAAATTTGTGCTTAACTATTGGTTATCGCATATCTGAGTATGTCAGTTATATTAACAGGTTAAAAATTTTGAACTACTTATTAAAAGTTGTGATTTTCTCTGATATATGCAGAGTGAATCGACTATGTGAAGGGAAAATTGTTAGACCAATACATGTCTCGGACACCAGGTAGGCAACTCACCTCCCCAATATATAATCATTGATCATGTAAAGGAATTTTGTTATATATTGCAAAGTGACTTGAAAAATAAAGATGAAAATCTTAGTTTACTATTGGTTTTCGTTAAATGTTTGAATGAAGAAATAATAGGATTCGAATTCTTAAGTAACATGCTAAAGGAGAAAAGCCTAATTAGTAATTCAAGGCTTTTGATGAGTCTTAACTATTATTTTAGCGTAACACCACAAAAGTGGTGTAGTGGTACTCATATACATTAGATTTTAGAATACCATCAAAGATAAACGACACAGGAAAACTATAAGCCTAAAATTAAATTTTATTGGAATGATAATACTAATAAGATTTTTATTGCAGATTTGATGTTTCTAAAATTAAATTTTAGACCCTTAATATATGGATTTGATTGGAATAAGTGAATATAATGGCCGTAAGGAAAGATAGTCTTTAAATAGATTTTAGTACCTAAAGAATTTAATCAATAATTATCGGTCGAGATATATCTCAAATTTACAAATCAAAACAAAAAAGGTTTATTTATCTATATAATTAGTTCAATTGTCTGCTTACTCAAATTTGTTGTGCTTGTCGAAGATTGGGATCGGATAAAGATGATTTATTTGTATATTTTAGCTTTCTTGACAGAATATATATTGTTTTGAAAAAATAAATATTTTATAAAAATTAAACAAAGTGCTGATGCATTTTTTAGAACCATATATATTGAACAATGATTAAAAACATATATTGAACACATTCAATGAAATACATTTGCCAACAACAACCAATAAACAAAGCACTAACCCTAGGCCTCCTCATGTTTTGACTTGAGAAACCGTTTCTCAATTTACCCCCTTCCCTCACCATTTCACCACAAGAACTGTTTATGAATCTTATTTAGTAGGAGAGTGAATTACAGTCTTTGGAACTTTGTAGATAGACACAAAGTATATTGGAAGACCGGAGACCGGCCAGTTGAAAGGAGTTGAGGATAGCGATACGACTTCCAAAACAAATATACTTGTTCTAAGAAGATAACAAGTTTTTCATCTTATCTAACAATGGTTTTCAAGTGCTTAATTTTCTAGGATTAACTCCCACCAGAATACCGAAATGCTTGTTGGGTAGATAATCAGTTTCGCAATTCAAAATAATTAGCCTTTTCTGCCACTTTTATGGGTTTGAATTAATACCAACCAAATATTGCTCTTGTAGAAGTTTACCTTTAGCCATTAGACAGGCTAAAAAAATATGATTGTCCTTGTATTCACCAATCAGAGGCACAACATCTGCATATTTTAGAAGAGAAATTTTAATATGTTCCCGGCCCCCTCAATCTTGAATCCCCTAAAAAAAACTTTTTTGTTATCAATCTTATGATTCCACTAAGATCCCTTGTGTTGCAATCAGAAAAAAGAGAAGAGAGAGAACATCCCCTTGTCTAAGGTCCCCCTCTAATGAAAATTCCTCTATTGAACTACCATTGGCTAGAACTTATGTAGTAGCCGTTGAGAGACATTCAGAAATACAGCCACGCCATTTGTCATTAAAGTCAAGTCTCATCAACATGTAGTCTAAGTAGATTTAGCTCATCCAATCATAAGCCTTTTAAAGTCTATTTTAAAGATGGAGAATGTATTATAATTTCGATCTTGCGTCATTAATCACCTCATTCAGAAATAATATATGTACCATCGAGGATTTGCCTATCTTTTATGAAAGTGGATTGGTTTTCAGAAATAACTGAATTGAACACCTTCTGAAGCCCACCTGATTGTATTTTTGCTAGGACTCTGTAGACGCTACCTAGTAAGGAGATTGGTCAAAATTCCTCTATTTGAATTGTATTCTCCTATTTTAATCTGGTATTTATGCAAATGAAGGAAGAGTTGAAACTTGCATCACCTCTCTAGTTTTCCATTAGAGTGAAATTCAGCCATCATGTTGCAGATAGCACTTTTGACTAGCTCTCAAAACTTCTTGAAAGAATTTGAAACTGTAACCGTCTAAACCCAAGATTTTACTACTGTTACATGTTGCTTCTTTGAGTTCACTTTCCACAAATGTGTAGGTTAACCTTTCATTGCCTGTAGAGATATTTGTTTAAGATCGATGTTATCAAGAATTGGCTTGGCCCTTTTAATTAGTTATTGAGAATAGTGATTGTAAATGTTTCTCTTGATAAAAATACCTTCAAAATGTGATATTATTGAAGACTTATCTGGATAAATTTTTCTAAAAATACTTGTAAGAGAATAAAATAAAAAGAAAAAAAAAAGAGTTTCTCAATAAGTTAAAATTAACTTATGTATGATCTAATTTGTAAAAATTATTTTATCTAATCTATTTAAATGATTATTTTTAACCTATACATAAACTAATTTTAACTTATGAAAAAATTTATTTTATTTTTATCTTCTTATTTTCTTTCCTAAAAGTATTGATATATAAGCTTATCTAAACAGACCTGATGACCCTTAAAAATATGATATACATGCATCCAAATATTTTGATTGGTAATTATTGATAGAATACCTTAAAAATAAAATTTATCTAGAGAAAAAAGTTGTTTCCGTGATCATATATAATTTTAGGGGTGAGTGATTTTCTTGTAATGTGTCTTATAGCATTTGGCAAAGATTTTTCTATTATAGTTGGGTAAATACGGTTCTACTACTAAATAGAATAGACCAGTTTTGGTAGATCTACGATTGCCACATGGAAACAAATTCATGGAGTGCCGGAAGCATATTTGGTGTTTTGCACCATATGGTTCATTTATCAACATATATAGAAATCAAATATGTATACAATTTAGCATAGTTGGATTTAGCTGAGGTGATTGACATGACTAAGGTCAGGAGTTGGCTGTGGCTTCAGGCTAGGCTAAAAATGTCTTCCATGTCATCATATGAGTAGTGGACCTCTTGTTTGTCCTCTTCACTTTCATGAACATATCTTGTTGTAGTTGGGTTTAGGATACCCCTTTGTGCATAATTCTTCTTTCCATTAAGTTGTTATTATTATTTATTTTTTTATCAAGTTCTAATTATAAGTTGCTATGTTTGCTGATAGCCTCGATGGTGTAAAAGTTTAATATTGGTTGGATGTGCTTTCTGGTTTTTCAAGAAGCTTGGGAAAAGGATAATCACCTAAAAATGAATGAATTAGTGACTTATGACGATGGAAAATTGTTTTTTCCTCAGTAATTCTGGGATCACTAAATTTTAATGATGGAATTCTTAAAAATTACATATAGATTGTTCTGGCACTAGTTTTAATTTTTTTAGTAATTAAGTTCAAATAATTGTATGAGAGAGGAGCTAGTCTTTACTCTTTTATCTTCAATTTGAAGAAACCATTTTCCATTTATCTTGACTTTCCAAGATTGAAGGGGTAGTTGAAAACTTGAGGAGGGAGATACTCACCATATATACAAGCCAAAGTTGATAAGGAAGCCGTTGGTTTGCTACTCCAAAAATATGGTGGGATTACACATAATCTATCACTGAAACTTGCTCTCAAAAAGTTGGTGAATGTTCATCTAGTACTATTAGTTTTCTAGTTAGTTAAGGGAGGAGCTTTGGTAGGTTATTTTGGTGTCATGAGCTCTCGCACAGGCTGCTATTATATTAATGAAAAGTTGTGCTCTGGGTGCCGAATTCGTATTCTGATCAAGCTATGATTATTAGGTGTTATGATTGCTTAGTTAGGTGCAAAATTTGTTCAAGTTTTGATTAATAGTGTAGATTTCTTCAGTTGTTTAGCTTCTGTTTAATTAGGTGTGTGATGGTAGTTTGGTTGGGTAAAAGCCCAACAGGGGTTGGAAATATTTTGAAGAAAATTATGAATTTGTTTATAAATAAATCACTTTTTTAGTAGGAAATAAGAGAGAAAGAAAACTTTCATTACCGAATTTCTTAACCAAGAACATTTATATTGTTTTTTTTATTTCCCGTGCTTTATATTTATAAATAGTAAGTACAGACAAAAAAGTAAGCGGTATGTACTATCAATTTTCCTTCTTTTATTATCTATTTATTTATTTCCTTTCATTGTCCTGCACTCCTCAATTTCTTGACAGTGGAACCCCACCTCTTGGGCAGACTATATTGTGAAGAAAGTCACCGTGAATACTTGTAATAAAATATAAATAATAATCAATGATTATTTTAATATACCCACTTTTCTCTTTATCTCATTTAATGTTATCTCTTTTTTGTTTTATCATACATCTAATATCATATTTTTCTTTCTATCTGTCACTTCTATCCACTTATAATGTATACCCGGAAATCACTACTAAATAATGAATTATAATAAACAGAGTGGAATTTAAGCCAGGGAATTTTTTTTCCAAAGAATATATAAATATGATGAAAAAAATATAGAATAAATAATTTAACTCTCTTAAGTCATTTCGTGAGACTGAGACACTCGTTTTTTTGTTTCCTTTTTGTTCAATGTGGGATTTGGACATGAAACCTTATTTCCCTCTCCTTTTTCCTCCTCCGCCTCCTTTTAAACCCTATCGAGGCCTTCACCCACAAACCAGGACACCATTTACTTTTCCCTCAAAAATATGCCAAATTAATGTTGTGGTTATTGGTCTTTTCGCTTTCAGGAAAAATATTTCAGGAACGATGGTGAACAACGGAAACAGTGTAGGATACATATAAGTTATGTCTGATTTCTTCCATTCCTTTTTAATTGGTGAAAATTCTATTGTCAAGCATTTCTGGAAATGGATGGAATATAATTTGATCATCATAAAGAGGTGGTGGCATTGTTTTTGGTTGCATATCTGGGGGAGTTGCCTGTTGTTGATTCAAATTATGAGAATTAATCAGCTGGTCAGTGACTTTTTTGGGTTTCATTAATCCTTTGTGTTGTTTTTAACATATATATATATATATATATATATATATATATTAAATATTAGAATGCTAAAGATTTACCTTAAAATGAATTGCAATGGTTGATAATTTGAGAAATATGGTGTTTAAATTGGACGTTTATTATTAACTACAATTTTCTTCTGTGGTTTAGTAATTTTGTATAAAGGCCTTCAAAACTCCAACATTTTGATTTCTGAGTAAAATGTTAATATGCTCATGATACTACCTCTTGAGATCTAGATCATTATTAAGTTGTTTTTGACGATATTTAAGAGTGGATCAAATAATAGATGTCTCAATCTTGTATATGAGTGCTCAAAGCCCTCACCTCATTCTTATTTTCCCTAGTATCATGAGACTAGCTAGGAAAAATGCAGGATAAAAATAATACATGGAATCTTGCAAGGAGTATAGAACTGTGTGGAAAGGCTGAGTGCTAACAACATGTCGTTTTTCCTTTAAAGCCTTACTTTTTATCTGTTCTAAAAAGCTAAAGCCAGAAACAATTTTGAATTGAACATCTTCCAAATAAGGTGGCAAGTTGTATGCCCTAGGTACAATGCACAAGTGAAGCTTGTGAATTGTTATCTACTTGTCTTTCAGGATACACAGAGTGTTGAATTAATAACAAGTAGTGCGGTAAATTTATATAGATGAACAACTGGTTCCCATTGCAGTGATGCCATTCACTCAATTACTATTTGATTTGCATTATATAGTATACTTGAATGTGGTGTGCCTTTGCTAGTTGTCACAGATTTCGTTCAATTTCTGGCACTTTATTTTAGGACCTGTTTGATGTGAGAAAAAAGTTTGTTTGTTTTTCTTCGTATTCAATGAATTTAAGCATATTTCTTCGTTTTTTTTATACTTACAATATTCTTCCATTTGGTAATTTAGGGAAAAAAAATTACCCATTTTAGGTCATTTCGCCACTATTCAAGGATTGTGAAGAAAAGAACGTGGATCTGTGGATTATGGTGCAAAGAATGGATTCAGAATACTTCGATTTGATATACTTCTAAAGGCAGCAAAATTCATGCACCCAATTGCTACGGTAAGAAAAGAATCAATTGATCATCACAGAATCAAATTTATGGAGCTGGGCTTGTATATTCAGAGAAACCATAATACATACACTCGCCCTAGCTAGCTAGAAATTGATGGTGTAAAAAAGCCATAAACAGCAAGAAAAAATAGTGAAGCATGTTTAATAGTTGAAGTAGCTAGGGCTTTCACTTTGATCAGATAAGCTTAGAAGTTGCTCTAGATAGTCAACTCCCAAATCTTCTAACACAACCACACTTTCTGATGTCTCTTTCCCTTTACACTTTTTACCTTTTGATGACAATTTTCTTTGGATGCAGTGCCTCTCTTTGAGTGCAAGTGCGGGAGAAGAAGATCCATTGAAGAAGCAGCTATATTGGATCTCTTGCAAAGACTCTTTGACCCTTTTGACTGGAAAATTGAGTACAGCACTTTGGCCTCTCATGGAAAATGCAGCTTGGTCATAAGCCAAAGCAGCAGCCTCTGCAGTGTCAAAGGTTCCAAGCCAAACCCTAGTGCCATTCCTCGTTGTGTCTCTGATCTCTGCTGCAAATTTTCCCCAAGGCCTTTTTCTCACACCAATGTAAGACCTTTGCTTATTCTGCCCTTCAGATTTCACCACCAATTGCTTTGCCTCATCGTTGTGGTTTCCTTCTGTTGTTGGTGCTGTGGAGAAGTCAACCATATCGAAGGAAAGAGAATCGTGGATAGGGTCAAGAACAGCATTAGTGCTTGACATTGAATCGAACAAAACTTCTGATGAATAAGGGTCATGCTCCTGCAACATGTCCCAATAACATGGGCTCTGAAACAAAGGGGAAGTCATGTTACTAGGCTTGTAGACAACTAACTGCTGCTGTCTGTTGCTTCATCTTTTCCTTCCCCTCTTGACTACAATTTATTTGCTTTCCAGACCCTAGTACAAATTCTTAATTAATTACTCAAATATTAAATAATTTGATTTGTTTAATGTAGAGGGATTAGTAATATTTATTTGAGCGTTTGTGTGGTGGGGGCTTATCATTTATAAGGACGTGATGTAAAAATATCTAGCATATAGTATCTTATATAATATTTTAAAGGTAAATTAATGCTAACTAAAAGGAGAAATATTTTTAGTCAAATGTATAAAATTGTATTGTTCCTAATTTTTTTATTTTTTATGATTTTTATAATAAATATTTTTTTTAATTTCTTAAAGAATATTTTTATGACATTGATTAACAAGACTCTATTTTAAAATATTACTTTCGTTTTTTTTTAGTTATTGTTTAATTAATTTCTTCTATTTTGCTGAGGAAAAAATATTCTCCTACATGTTCCAATCTGGGTTCTCAAAAAAAATAAGAAAGTCATACTAGGCAACTGTTTTCTGTCGTTTCGTCGTCTTCTTCCCACTTTCCTTTATTTTATTTGGTTCAAACACCATCATAGATTAGTATTAAAATATCAAGTTGGGTTATTCAATGATATTTAGTAATAAATTACACGAATTTAAACGAATAGGTGCTACTTAAGCCATGTTTGACATGAGAAGTGAAATAGAGTGGATAAAAATAAAATAGATTATTATAATTAGAGAAAAGAAAAATAGAGTAAAAATAAAGTAGAGCGATTTGTTGTTTGGTTTTAAAAAAATATGTAAAAAGTTATACGTTAAAAATAAATAATAAATTTGTTTGATTTGAAATGAAATGAAATGAAAGTAGAGAATTTAATAAATTTATAAAAATACTTATACCCTTCAAATAATTCGAGACATGTATATATGAGTCATGTGAGTTAATTAATCAATTAAAACAAACTACATAGTCGATTAAATTATTTAATCGATGGCAAATAATCAATTTCTGTCAAGGCAAGTGAATATTAGAAAACCCGTTTAATTATTTAGCCGTGAATTTGATTTTGCATTAAACACACAAAGACGCGCGTATATAATGGAAAAATGCAAAGCACCTATTTGAAACTTCTTTATTAAATCATAAAATCAAATTGATTTGGAGCATACTTGATGCACAGTCAAACATGTACTAGGATATGTCATAAATCAATTATGTTGTTCTCTTGTTATAACATCAGGACTAGAAATGGTAGAATCCATGCATGTTTTAAAGACCTCGGTTATGGGTTCTAGATGTTGGAATGAAATTTTAGCAGTGAATGAAATATTTGAGTATGAGAAAGATTAGAAAGTTTTGGAGGAAGAGACTATTTGTATAAATGATCACTTCTAGATTTTTTGTTTGATATTGGCTTCATATAAACTCTAAGACATCATTCCTATTTATACTAGTGGCTCCTCCTAAACCAATAGTTAGAATTTTGCCAACACATACTTAATCTAATGTCTATAAATGATTCTCTAAAACTTTCTTCATGCATACAAAATTACTCACATTTTAGAATATTTTACATATTACTATAATTATCTTCTAAATAGATTCTTCTAGAACATGCTTCTAGTATTTGGCCTAAGGATGTTTCTAGAAATTGGACTTTTAGACTAATAAGACCCAAAATCAAGTTTATATTTCAATATCCCTTTGTAAACTTGATTTTGTTACTCCAATTAAACTTCTTAGCTTGATGAGATCTTCTTTCTTAAGTGGCTTGCAGCTACTTGATCATGAGTCTTCATGTACGTCAAATGCACATCCTTTCTTGCGATGCACTCTCTAATGTAGTGATAGCGGGTATCAATGTGCTTATTTTGATCATGATAAATTGGATTCTTAGCCAACGTTATTACTAACTTGTTGTCCACAAAAACTTTGTCTACTCTTCTTATGACAAACTCAACTCTTTTAGTAGATTCTATAATCAAACATGACAAACACATGAGGTAGTAATTACATACTCTTTAACGTATCTAAAAATTCTCTTTGTTGCCTTCAAACGAGTGTTGTTGGATTATCCATGTAGCCACTAACAACTCCAACATCATAGATAGTATCAGGCCTTGTGCATGTTAAATACCGCAAACTTCCAACTATGCTCTTAAAGAGTGTTGGATCCACTCTTTCTCCTTCCTCATGCTTTGATAGCTTGATTTCACATTCCATTGGTATGTTGACTGGATTAGAGTCATCCATCTTAAACTTCTTAATCACCTCCTTAGCATAACTTTCTTGAATGATGAAGATGTCTTTATCTTCTTGCATTAGTTCAATGTTGAGGTAGTAAGACATGAGACCAATGTTAGTCATCTTGAACTCTTTCATCATCTCTTTCTTAAATTCATTGAACATGCTTGGATTACTACCTTTGAAGATCAAGTCATCTACATACAAGCACACAATCAAAAAATCATTATTTTGGGCTTTGATGTAAAGTGCATGCTCATATGGACACATGACAAAGTTTCTCTCATGTAGGTATTTGTCAATTCAAGCATTACAAACTCTTGGAGATTGCCTCAAACTATAGAGTGCCTTTGTAACTTAATAACCTAGCTTGTCTTCTTTTCCCTTGACTTCATAGCCTTAAGGTTGCTCAATTTAGACTTCTTCTTCAAGGACTCCATTAAGGAAAGCGGATTTCACGGCCATTTGATGTATCCTCCAATTATTTTGAATTGCTAATGAAATAATTAGCCTAACAATTTCTAGTCAAGCAACAGAAACAAACACCTCATCATAGTTGATACCAACTCTTTTGACTATAGCCTTTTGCCACCACTATTGTTATAAACATAAATTTATATTAATAAAAAGCAATTCAATTGATAAAAAAATATTATGTAGTGATGAAAAATATAAAAACGAGGAAATAAATTTGCAACGAAACACAATGTATGTTTACTAATATATGAAGCAAAAAATACATTAATAATATGATAGCTATATTATATAATGACAAAAAAAAATCGCGTGTGTAGGGTGAGTTTGTAGCTAGGAGTTTATTTACAATTTATTTAAACTTATTTTCTTAAATAAAAAGTTCTGTGTCTAGGAGTGTTTGTCAAAATAATTTATGATATGTCCAGAAGTTGATTTTAGTTTCAATTATCATATTATTTTTTTCACTCATTATTTGTTTTTTTTAGTTTATTTTAATAAGTTATCTATAGTATCTTATGAAAATAGCTTAACTCATAGTAATCATATATATTTCCCCTTTTGATTATTAAAATAACTAAAGCATAAGTGTTTACATAATGTGTACTAAGCTAACATTACACTTTTGTTTTTTATTGCACTAACATGTATACTTTTAACGCACTCCTTTTTATTTTATTGGTTAAAATATATTAAAAATTATAAAATTATGAGTAAAGTACATTAAATAAAGAGTAAAGCCCACACAATTTAATTTTTAATTTTTAATTAATATTATTAAAAAAGTGTATTAAAGAATATTACTCCAAGTGGATGTTCCAGATTTTAACTTCCGAATAATATTGAATATACTTTGAAAACTATTTTTCAGAAGTGCAAAAATTTAACCTTAATAAATTAAGAAATTAATTTTTGAAAGTGTTAGTAAAACTTTTACGATTTCAAAAAGGTTTAAATAACCTTTTGGTTTCTATAAAATGTGAAGCATTTTATTTTATATATTTTAATCCCTAGAATTTTTATTTTTATTTGTTTTAGTTTATGTTATCATCTTTCAACGTTAATGATGATGATATAACAACAAAGTTGATACCATTTGTTGATACCATATTATAATGTTTTATAAAGATAGTTATTAAGAATTGTCAGTAACTTTATTTTTTTTGCTTTTTCAAACTATCAGATAACTTGGCAACACTCACTTCGTCTCTCTGTTTCTCATCTGTATCACATGTTACGCAGAAGAATAGGAGAATACAATGGAAGTTGTCATACAATAAATTAGTCATGGGTATAAGACGAGGCATTCTCAGACCAATGGAGCAAACCGTGAGGATCTTTTACACCAAAATCTTACTAAACACTTTTCATTACTAAAAGTTACAAAAATACAAAGAGTATGTAGAAAAATAATGGGTGCAAATACAATCCTAACTAAATAACTTAGCCCATCATGTTTCAAGCTTATAGACAAATGTTGATCCACTTACAAATAAAAAGACCATACGTATTAAGATGAGCCTGGAAAGAATAATTCAGAAAGGGAATTACTAATTTCACCTCCAAATTTTCTATTTGCATTCCCCACATGTGCTGTGACTTTAAATTATTTTTTTTTCAAAAGTACATTTTTTATGAAAACACGATTCCATTGATAAAATATACAATAAAAATACATTTTTTTGTGTAAGAGGAAGTGCAGAAAAATACAACAAAAAGATATTTTTGTTGTATAACTATACAATAAAAATGTATTTTTGTCGTGTATTTTTCTATACCCTCTTACACAGTGAAATTACATTTTTGTTTTGTTAAATTTGATATTTTGGAAAATAATGAATAAAATAAATACTTATATTAAATTATTTTTATGTAATTTCTATACACTAATTGATAAGTAAATGGATAAATTTATAAGTTTATTATTTTTTTTCTTTTTCTCTCCTGTTAAGTGGGAAAAAATTGTGAATCCAATATATTTTTCTCTTTTTACCTCAATTATATATATATATATATATAAGTAATTAATTTTTTTGTCCCAACCCACTAAGTTTGTATGGAGAGTTGTTGAGTTCAATGCCAATGGACTTTCAAATGAAAGCTATAACATAGTTGTTTGAAATTTTTTTAATTGAAACGTGTTATTTCTCTATTTAACATGATTTTAAAGCTAATCCAAACATATCCTTAAGATTAGTTGTTATAAAGTCCTCAAACTATTATTTGTGAATATTGTTATGCTTCCTTATATTTGTTTGTTACATTATATTTGAGACGAAAAGAATTAGGAAAAAAAATTAAGAAAACATTTGACAGAATTTCATGAAAATGTTACATTTATCTTTTTTTTTATTATTTTCTTGATTCAACAACTTATACAATTATCTAATTTTTTTTCCATTTTCTTTTCTTTCATTTTACTTTTTTTTAAAACTAAACATATCATTAAATTTCATGAGCTCTAGTTTAATTAAATTTATTATTTATTCGTTACTATTTTTTTGTCCTCGGTGAGACTATTAGTGTCTCCTAAACCTACAAAGTTATCAATTAATCCTATTTATGATACGTAATGATCACTGACTTAATAGAATTTTACACAAAAAAATTAAACACACATAAATTTTTTTATTAAATATATTATTCTCCAATATGTAAATACAACAAAACCTAATATTATTGTATTAATCTTATGACTTACTAGTTATCATTTATTTTATAATGTATATATTTTATTTTATTTTTTGGTGATATAATTATTTTTTCATTTATTTTCCGGATATACATATGACTTTCACCAAATACTTGAATTTTCAAGAAAGAATTGACATGTTCGTGCACTTATCCTATGTTTGATTGAGAGAAAAAGAAATGAAAAAAAAAAGAAAAAAAGTTTAAAATTTAAATTGAAGGAAAAAAAAATAAAATATATTTTTATTTTTAAAAATCAACCATTCTTTTCCTTTTCCTTTCATTTTTCTAAGCTCTGTTTTCTTTTATTCTACTTTCATCTCTTCCAAACCGATGATTACTGCTTCCTTGGATAAGGCTAATGAGAGAAAAGGCATGCTCGGCCGAAAAGTAAAGAATGAAAACGAAATAAGGGAATGATTTGATATTATGTCGAAGAAAGTTAATACAGTATCTTAATCTGGCTGACTTTTGTATGATGCTGATTGCTCAGGTGACTCAATTGAAAACTGACAGATACCTTTATACGTACACTTTGTTATTTGAATACTATAGTTGTTATATATTTTTTAATTGAAAAAAAATAAAGTTGTCATATTTAGGAATATGTAGTTTTTGTTTTATTATATAAAATAGTAATATATAAATAATATGATTGAATATTTAAAACTCAAGTGGATTAAAAGCAAGAATCCATCTTAATTGAACTACAATTCCGATGGGATTAATAATAATTTAATTTCAAGTCCACCAATTAATTAACTTTTGATTAAAAATAAATAAATTATATTAATACTCAAGAGGTTTTGTTGGATTGTATAAGTTTCGTCCTTTTTAATGTAAGAACGGTGATTTGATATTTTTTTAATATTTTTTATTGATTGACTTAAATTTATTAGAAATTATTAATTTTGTTAAATTTCACTACTTCTCAGTTATTGATTTTCTCTTCTGATTAGATATAAAATCTATCAAAATATTAATAATTTTTAATAAATTTGAGTCAATCATAAAATTGTTTGTTAGAAATATAGTATCATGAAAAATATCTTTAACATTCCATTTTTAACGTTTATAATTAAGAATCTTTCTTGTAAGTGGACATAGTATAATATTTTTCAAACAATTAAGCATGTTTGTATAGGGATAAAAAAAAACTAGGGGTTGGACACGGAACTTCAACCTGTATAATTTACTATTTATTTTATTATATATGTTATAATAAGAAAATAAAGGAAAAAAGCTTATCAATACCCTTAAAGCAGAAGTTATGAAATTAAAAAAAATTGTTATTAAAAAGTGTAATAGTACAGTCTCTCATAATTTCCTAAAATAAATTATGATAAAAGTACTGTATAAACAAATTTAATGAGTATACCAAGGAAAACAAATTTAAATAGTTATTCTTATATATTCTTATGTCATTCCTATTTATTTGGAGACATCGATCAAACTAAATGGTTCAACCATGTCATTCTTAACTTATAAACCATAAAGGGGCTGCCTAAAAGGAAATCATATCATATATGAAGACATTTACCTTACTATACATAGGTATGCTTTGAAATTGAACTAACATTCAAATGTTCAGTTCTTAGGCAAGTCTTTCTCGTAGGCATAGTCATCACAATCAAGAAGGTCCTCTAACAATTTGTCATCCAAGCACTCGAACTCAATAACTTGTTTACCATGATCATTTTTAAGCATTGAATTTGAAGATGAAGAAGAAGGTGCTAATGTTGAAGATGAGCTCATAGAAGAGCATGAAGGATACTCATTTGGAAAATTGAGAACAGCTAAAGCACCCCTCATCTCATAGGCAGCTCGGTCATAAGCCCTTGCAGCCTCCTCTGCCGTGAGAAATGTCCCCAGCCAAACTCGGGCTCCGTGCCGGGCCGGGTCCCGGATTTCGGCCGCAAACTTCCCCCACGGCCGCCGCCGCACTCCTCTATACCGTGGCTCCCCCTTAGTGTCCCTTTTCTCCTTAGACTCCTCTTCCATTGTGTGTAACTCACCAACAATTAATTAAAATTTGCTCCTCTCTACCATTTATTTATACTTGCTACACATTGAGCACCTAACTAGTTAGTTAGTTAAATAACTTAATTGGCTAGTGAGTGATGCAGTGCCAAATTCACCATAGGTTCAATGGACGGGGAAATTTATGAATATGCTGATACCCCATGATTGAGATTGTTATAGAGAGTTCAACGTATGTGGATGTATCACAAAATTTGGTGATGGCTAAAAGGCCTGCGGAGGGTCACCTCAAACAATTTTGTTTGGAATTATTCATAATGAATGAATGTTATAACTCTGGTTCTCAACCAGATTGAAGGTGAGGACGTCATAAGGATGATATATTAGATAGAAGGGGTTATGCCACGCAAGTCACTCTTAGTAATACTAAATGAAATATTGGAATAGAAAATAACCATATTAATTCAATTTTGTCATCAAGAGCTATCTAATATTTCTAATTTAGTATCCAACTAATTCTCTTATATTGGTCAGTTTATTTGAAAGTAAAGTGATACATCTGGTCATAATTTTGTGTACAAGTAAAAAATATCGAACTTAGGACTTTAATTAAGAGACTCAAAGGAATTTCTTGGTTGATTCATCCTCTTTCTACCAGAATTTGTTGCAATGAATTGACGAACCAACGGTCACAAGATTAATTTTGCTGTATAGTCCTGATTGGCTGACCTGATAAATTATATATGTGTTATGCTTTTGGTAAATGAACATATTATATTATTGTATAAGTAGAGAGTTGGACAGAGACCATGAAATTAAAATAATAAGTTTCACTTATCATGTGGGTAATATTTCTAAGGTGAAACATTGAACTTCGGTAGCTGTAGTAGCATCATGCCTTACATCATTGGATTTGGGTGGAAACTGGAACGGTTCTGATCGCGGTGGTAGCTTTCATCTGAGATATTTTGCTGTCTCTAACTCGAACATATATGCCATGACAATAAACTGCTCCTTAATTTTAAGCAATACGCAAGGACAGCAAAATATGGTTTGTGTCTTGAAAAGTGATTTTTCTTTTTTACAGACTACTGATGTCATCAACTGTTCAAGCTGCGTAAGATTTTAATTATAGGTGGCTATGGTTTTAAATTGTGTGGTTAGAGCATCTCCAACCATAGAACTCCATTTGGGTTCATAACTCTTCTTAAGTGGGACCCTTTGTTGACACAAATTTTAAAATATTTATTATTTTTACTCCAATTATAAAAAGTTCTTAACTTTATTTATAATTAAAATCTGTATAGTTTTTCCTTCTCTATTGATTTTCTAAGCAATTCGACAAGAGCTTGGTTCTTATAGATGAACAGGTTCTACACCTGGATGGATGCCACTTCAACCATCTATAACGAGAGAAAAAAAATTAAGAACAAATTCTTGACTTAAATTAAAGAACTCATACAAGAATCAATATTAAAGAAGATCTTAACAACTGTAATTGTAACAGTAAAATAAAGGTTTTTCGATTCATCACAACTACAATAATTACATTAATTAAATTTTTCCACAATATCAAAGATCGCATTAAGTCATAAGCACAATTTACAACTATATCAATAACAAAAACAAAAGTATTTAACTCACAAGACTTCAACTAGATACAATTAATTAACATGAAACAATCTCATACTAATTGATAATACTGTGGTTAAAAAGTAACAATTTGATACTGAAATATGAGTCTTGATTAATTTGAATCAAAATTTCCCTAGTTGAACAGATGGTCAACATTCTAAGTCAATTTGCTGCCTATATGTAACTTCAAACACTAGAAAAATTAGGAGTGAGATAAAAGGTGGTTCGTGTGTGTGATAAAGGCTGGGCCATTTACGGAAGAAGTACATGGTTTGGTCCTTTCAATCTTATCCACACAATTCGAGCTTCTTCTTCTCTCATTTCTGGCCCACTAGCGGGGACAAAAGTGCCCTACTTTAGGGCCACTGGACCGACAAAGTAAGCCACAAATATTGGTCAAAAGAAACGGAAAATGATTATGTTGATCAATTGGGAAAATGATCGATTAGGAAATAGAGCATTTAATATAAGAAAACATTAGTTCTTATATTTAAAATATAAAAAAATTATATTGGACTTTTTAATTTTGCAAAGAAGGAAATTTCTTTGATGTGTATCCCTAAACATATAATATGAAAATATTAAATATTTTAAATTACTTGAAAACTTATATACTAAATTGATTTTATACTTTTATACAATAAATATTTCCTTAAAAGAAACATTTTTTGACCTAAAATATACCATGGGCATACAATAGAAAAATCTGTTAAAATAATAAAATTTATTTAATAAAGTTTTGAATACTTTTTAATTAATGTTTCATTACCCTAGCCCAAGAAAATTATGAGGAAACATGATTATGATTATATGTAGGACAAAACTTATATGTAGTTGTTTAAGTTCTTTTAGTATTATTTTCTAATTAAAATTAATTTTTTATTTTGATAATCCGTCTAAATTTATATTGAATGTAAATAATTATTAATATAAAACTTTAATTTTGATTGAATAACAATACTAAAAGTATACATAAAATTATATCTAAGTTTTATCTTTATATGCTTATCCAAAAATAAAATTTATCTTTATATGTAATTTTTTTCGGGTACAAAAAAAAAACTTAGATAAATTGAGTCTTGAGAGTCACCAAAGTCAAGATATACTTAAAGTTTAAGCGCTTTACATTATCCATGGAATTTAAACTCTTATATATTTACTGATTGTATCAATCTTTGTTAACTACCTTTATATGTTCAAGTAACGTGACATGAAAATATATTTGTGATGCAAAAGCAATTTCCTTTTATGGACCTAGTACTTAGAGGTATAATTAATCAGTCTATAACACAATATGGTTTTAAGTAATAAAAAAACAGAATACATATTAAAATTTAGTTGTATATAATCTTGAAGTTTTAATTGTTGTATTTAAAGCATTGTATTTCTAAAGAATTAATTACTAGTAATTCTGTCACTGCACCTAAACAAGAAATCAAAAATTGCAAGTTGGGGATGTTCAACTCATTTTAAGTCAAAGTACAACACATACGGCAAGTTAGTTGTTAAGCAATAACTATATCATAGAAAACTCTGCTTGGATAATGTTATATTAACAACTAATGTTGAATCTAAAACAACTTCACTTCATCTGATCTCTTTTCCCTTTTACTTTATATATATATATATATATATATATATATATATATATATATATATATATATATATATATATTCGTGCATGTCAATTTCCATTTAGTTTGTACATAAAAAAAATGTTTTAATTCTTAATTATATAGATAAGTTTTTATATTTTAGTAATTTTATGTTACTAGAAAACTAACAACAAAGACAAAAACATAAAAAAAAAAAAGTTCATACAGAGACTAAAATATAAATTTTTAAAATATATAAACTAAAACAAAAATTTAGCTTAGGGACAAGAACCAAATGATTAATAGTTTTTTGTTATAATATATTAAATTTGAAGAGAGTTATAATTTTGAAAAATCTATTAATCCATCAATATTATTTTTGTTATGCCAACTAAGATAAAAGAAGCACTTCCTGTCAAAACCTACATTAAACTTGGTATATTCATCTTCTATTCATTATTATTTTTCAATGATAAAAGAAAAAAGACCATTTCACTTTATCAATGGTTTTATAAAAACTATCCGGCCTCCATTTTAATTTGTTCACATAAAATTATATAATTTTAAATTCCACTGGAAAAAAAACTGAGAATTAAAATTCTTCATGTTCACTTTTCTCTCTTTCTTCTCTATCTCCCTCTTCTCTATGGATTTATCTTCTCTATCATTGTTTCTGCTATCTCTTCTCTCTCCCCATCTCTTTTGATATTGACTTAAAATCATAAATACTTGTATTTTTGTATTATTAAACATTTAAAAATTTGCTGATATTTATTCCGACTTAAATTTAATATTAATTTTTCAATTTTTAAATATATTTAAAATAAAAATTTTACGTAGTAGAAATTGAATCGCTCTACCCCAACTAAAAATTTTGAATTAATTAATTTATCTAAACGAAGTATTTAAAAAATAAAGAGACATTAATTAAAAAGAATTCATATTTTAGACATTTTAAATTCTCTAAAATCTAAAAATTTCTCGTCCAAACACCACCTAAGGAATTTATTACATTAGCTTCATAGTGGATTTACTATAAGAGCACTGAGAATAAACATCTGTTAGTATATAGGTGGGGGTACTAGTAACAGTAAATATTATTATAAGGTTAAACTACATAATCAACTAACACAAGGTTATAACCGATTAATGATATAAAGTTGAAATTCTAAGTGTATGATTATATATTAAATTCTTGAAGAATTTTTTTTTTGTTTTTTTAGTTATATTTGATTCAAATAAAATTATTTTCTATAGAGAATATATATGATCTCTCAAAAATATTTTAAATCAATAATATTAGTCTTTTACTGACACTCACTTATCCCTTGCATCTATTTATTGAACATAATGGAAATATAGGACTTCACAGTAGGAGATATTCATAGTAGGAAAAAAAATCAACCATTAATTAAAGTTCAACGATCACAAATATATCAAGATTCCTCGTAATTATATCATTATTTTTTTTATCCGTAAAAATTGAATATGATATGAAATTTACTAACATTTACACATTTTGTTTAACCAATTAAAGTACCTTGGTTACATAATAGTCTATTATAACAATGTACCTGGATCTGGAGGCCTATGTATGTTTACTGCAAATGCATGTGGAATAGGCTCATGATCAACAGCGATCCAGTTTCCATCCTTGAGTAACCTGAAGGCCACATACATGATCTTGGAGAAAAATGGTTGAGATTAGGATCTGAGTGCTTAGTTATTCCCAGTGTCAAACAATTGGTTCAAGGCGTGGTGGATAATGATTAACATTCAGAGCCATTGATCTAGAAAGATTGTTCTCAAAATAAAAATATCCACACATGAGACCAAACCCCTTCACTAAATCAAACACAAGATCCTCGAAGCCAACTTTTTAACTTCAACTGAACACGCTCCAACACACTCTCTCTGCTAAAAAAAATTGTTAGGACTACAGGTAAAGGCTACAAATTAACCTAAAAATAAATTGGCAGGGTTTGCATTCTGCACCATAAGTACCTTGATGTAATGCTTCAATTAACAATTAATATTGTTTGTAAAATGTATTGTTATTGGCATTAAGTTTTTTGCACAAAATTCATTTGTTGACAGGAATAGATTTTTTTTCTTATCTAGTCTACAAGTATTTTTCACTTAAGGTAATTCTATTATTCTATTCTATTCGAATCGGGACATGAATAAGAATAGATCTTTAAAACAATGTCTTCAAAGGCATAAACAAATAACATTTTTCTGGGCTTAATTCTTTGCAAGCTAGCAACTTGGCTATTACTTGTTTCCTTTAGAATACAATTAATGAAGACTTTTAAGTATGATTTTGAACTCTAAAAACTAAGCCGTAATAGCAATAGTGTTTATAATTATGCATTTTTATCTCTTACGCACCAAAAGTAAAGGATAATAAATTTATGAATATTGTGAGAATAGAGTAGGAATTGAACATGATTTTATGAGTTTGTTTTACGAATAGAAATTAAAATACCCTTATTTATGGATATCTTGAGTCTATTTGTGATAAATCATGCATATCAATTCAATTGATATTTGCATAAAGAGTCACGTCATTTTAAGTGATAGTTATTCAACGAGAAATCACATCATTCCACTTGATCTATTATGTGAAGAGTCATTTTATTCAAATTTTGTATGTTTACGAATGAACATCATATATATCGATAACCTGCTCTAATATCTCACCTCAATTTCCATTAAATATTACCATATACCATAGCAGGTTCTATAATATATACAAATGTTTGTTTAACTTCAGCATAGGAAATCTTATTATTTGCCTAAAAACAGATTTATATAATACAAATAAAATAAAAAGTAATAATAGTACGAAGCTGAAAGAATCCAAACTCCTCAGCAGCCTTGATAATTTTTTGAATTGTGTTAGTTCTATCACCATTTTGTGCTTCATTGAGATCAATCACTGGGATGTTGCTGTTGAAGGGGATTTTGAGGTTTCCTGGTCTTAATTCCAGTGGGAAAATATAGTCTTCAGGGACAGATCTGTCACTGAACCCATTTGAAAGAACTTTATCCATCTCGTGTTGATTATATCATATTAATTTAAGGGGCGTACTTTCCATGATTAATTTAAGCATACCAATGATAGTGCCTGCCCCCTCTACACCGTCACCGGCGACAAGTGATGATGTTGCTTCGGTGGGGAAACAACAACAACAAAACATTATCCTACTAGATAAGATTTTCTACATGAATCACATGATCTCATTCAGCACGGTTAAAAACTAGAGTTTCACTTAACCGGTTTGAGAGAGAAAGAAGAAAAAAAAAGTGTGGCTTTACACTGCAAGATTCAGTTATGTAGTGGTTTTAAAGGATTTGGTGTAACACATTAAGCAACTTTAGACAACAAGGATTATAAGGATTAAAAATAATAACTATAGAACCAAAATGAGATGTTTTAAATTATAGGAAATAAAACATAAAATTGTTGCAATTATAAAGGCTAAAAGACAATTAAACCAATTAATATTTTTTCAATTATTTCTTGAAGGATCTTTTCTACCGTTAAATTAAGACAAACAAGCAGGGAGAAACCAAAGTTTCCCTTCATTACATCATCGAATATCACATGTACCTTTTGCTTTCAACATTTCACTTAATTCTTGTGTGCTTTAAATGATTTCAGCACTACTTCTGTATCACCAGTTTTGGCAAAGTAGTAAGAGATGAAGTCTTTGTATTTGAAGGACTTAAAAATTGGAGGGTGATGTTCAGCAGTAAGAGCTTGCGCTGGCTCTATGATACATTCCTCTGAAGGAGCTACGAAGAAAGCAGCAGAGGTGCGAGTATCACTTGAATTTGTCACTGCTCTGTGCTCAGCACTTAGTAGCTTACCATTACTGATTATCTGCACTCCAATGTAACCCACCACAAGTCCACAAAATTTGTCTGTTAGTACATTTACGCTACATAAAGAGACAAAATTGAAAAAGATTTTTTTTTTTATCTTGTAGGAATTGAAGACAGTATCAAAAAGATTTACAATAATTTACACACACTGCTTAACCAGCTGAACTAGACCCGCTTGACAAAATTGAAAAAGATTTAGAAATTAAAAATAATACATAACAAATTAATTTAATTGTATCAATTAGTTCACTAATTGAAAAGAAAATAATCCATATATAGACTCTAAGAGAAATGTACCCGCAACTGGTGGCCTATGTTTACCACAAATGCATTAGGAATAGGCTCAACCGCAATCCAATTTCCATCCTTGAATACTTGAAGGCCAGATACATGATCTTGCATTAAAATGGTTATGAGATTTGGATCTGAGTGCTTAGTTATTCCAAGTGCCAAACTTGGTTCAGGGCATGGTGGATAATGATTAATTGAAAGAACCATTGATCCAGTAAGATCATTCTCAAAATATCCACTCTTCAGACCAAGCCCTTCACTAATCAAACTCAAGATCCTTGAAGCCAATTTTTTAACTTCAACTGAAAACTCCCCAACACACTCTCTGCCAAAAAATGGCAATTCCTTAATTCAAGTTATATTTGGATGAATCAATGCAATTTTTTATTGTAAATAAGAAATACAAGTTTTAAAATGTCACATTGATTTACCTGTAGTTAGTTGGATTTTCAGGCCAGAGATGTTGCCACTGCTCCAAAGGATGGCATGGGTGCCTAAAATTGTCTCGCCACAGGTGAACCTTTTCAGTTGCATAATTGACATTGCTAGTGAACATCTTGCATGTCTTTGAAGGGTCATTTGAACACATTTTTTGTTTCTCCTCAGCCGGCATCTCAAATAACTCCTTGAAAACACCCCCTGCTTCGTCCATTAAGTTCACCGAGATTCCATGATTGATAACCTGCTCTCATCTCACTTTAGTTTCCGTTAAACATTACTATAGCATAGCAGGTTCAATAATCTATAAATGTTTAAATTGTGCATTAGAAATCTATGAAGCACCAATTCTACACGTACATCGGACACAGACACTCTGACATAGTCATTGTCTGAAATATAAGAAACATAAAGAAATATCTAAGTTGATGGTATATTCACCTTTGTTAAACTAACATTCTATGTTTTTTCTTTGATAACAAACCTAAATTCTGTAAAAGCATGAGACATTAACATTATATGATATTTTAAGCTGACTTTTAATAATATTGATGTGTGTCTATCGATATAGATGTGTCGGTTTAAGTGTTTGAGTTAGGTAAAGGTATGGTGTGGACATAAGTGTCTAAGCTAACAAAAGATTATTTTTTAATTAGACAACTAATTAGAAGTGTCGAACAAGTGTCAGGAAATGTTGGTGTCAAAAATATGTCTAATACGACGACATTTCAAATAAGAGAGGGGTATGTGTTTCATGATTGTAAATCTTATGTCTTGCTCAAAGAACATTTATAATACTACTAAAATAAGTAATAATGGAGTGAACCTGAAAGAATCCAAACTCCTCAGAAGCGTTGATAATTTTCTGAATTGTGTTAGTTCTATCACCATTTTGTGCTTCACTGAGATCAATCACTGGGATGTTGGTGCTGAAGGGGACTTTGAGGTCTCCTGGTCTTAATTCTGGTGGGAATATGTAGTCTTCAGGGAGAGATCCCACATTGAAACGGTTTGAAAGAAGTTGATCCATCTGTTTTTAGTAGCTTGATTCTGCCTCTTCACTAATCACTAGTGAAACTAAAGACAAAAATGGATCGGGGTCTTGACGTTGAGGTTGAAGAACAATATATGTCGTGAATTTCTATATCTCTTCGACTATACATTATAACAAGAGTTGATCCTATTAGTTTAAGGAGGCCTACTTTACATGCTGATAATGTAGTATTAACGACTAATTTAGCCAAAAATATATTTTTTTAGGACTTGACCTATTAATTATTAATATGATTTATTCTGTATTTTACAGAAACTAAATTGAGCGTTTCTCTGCTTATTTAATTTGCCGGCTCCCTATTATCTAATTCTTTAGAATTATATTATTTTATGCTTAGAAATTACCGTGGTTATGTCATTAGTGACGCATAGTTGATTAATTCTAAATTAGTAATACCCTCCTTTTTATTTGGGTCCACGGTTGATATACCTCCCTAAAACAATTTAATATTTTTGTCAATAAAACAGTATAATTGATAATTGTTCAGGCTTTCTGAGGCAATCAGACTTCAGTTGAGGCCGGCCGGCCCAACCCATATGGAATTGAAGAGATAAACAAACTGGGGATTTGCTTCCTGCACTGTTAATAGTCTTTCTACCCCCAATATTTTGAGTGAAAAACCAATTTTACCCCTTACTCATTTAACTTAAATTTGAAATACAAATTGGAAATCCACCCGCTGCACCATTCACGTCATTTTCATTCTCCTCTCAAATTCTCTCATTTTCTTCTCTTCAATTTTTGGTTCGTCTTCATCAAGCAGTGTCTGGTCATGGTTGGTGTCCATCGTCATTCCAAAATAGCCGTTGTGAGTTCTGCTTTCTCTGTATTTTTTTCTGTATTAAATATATGGATTGGGAATCCGTATGGATTATATGGATTGTCAATCCGTATAGTTCTTACGAATTGATAATCTATATGAATCATACGGATTGACAATCTGTATGAAGTAAAAGAAGGCAAAAAAAAACTTATCGATGAAGACACAGCACTACTCACAACGGTGGATGAGAAGACACTCGTGAAGGACGACAAGGAACTGTTAAAGGAGAAACTAGGAAGGAACCACAAACAGCAAACACACACCACAAAAAATACCAACACCAGCTTCGTGGAGGAGAAGGAGGAGACCAACGGACGCACCAAAAATTACAAATGAACAATGCCTTAAGGATTATCAGTCCATAGGCTATACGAAGAAAAGAAAAAAAAAGGAA
Source organism: Glycine max (assembly GCF_000004515.6). NCBI lineage: Eukaryota > Viridiplantae > Streptophyta > Magnoliopsida > Fabales > Fabaceae > Glycine > Glycine max. Next base: position 3,138,660 of record NC_038246.2, on the reverse strand, counting down.
GGAATGAAGAAGAAGTAAAAAAGGGTAAAGTAGAATTTTTTTTTTAAAATATGTTGGGTGTAGAAGAAATTTGTTGGATGTAAGAAGAATAACCCAACAAATTGGCTGGTGGTAAGAGTTGGGGACCAAGGCATAGTCCATGACTCAAAAGAAGGTTTTTTTTTAATAAAAAAAATTATATTTTGATATATCTAAAATCTGAAATAGGAGTACGAATGACCTGGAAGTTCTAGTGTATATGGCAGCAGTAAATTAACCTTTAAGTTAGTTGTTTAAACATAATGTATGAATTATTATAAATTCTTGTTTGTTTTTAATTGTTGCGCCTTCATCTGTTATCCAGTATGTTTTATTTGCTGCAACTTTAGATTAAGTTTGTGTTTTAAAACTAAAGGTTAAATTAATTTGTAAATTTCTTAATTATTTAAAAAAAGAAAAAAGAAATCTCACCAACAAAAAGAAATCTTTACACTTCAAAAGTCTTTAATTAAATACTTAAATTAATTTTAATTGGATCCTTAACTACATTTTCATTAGAGTTTTTTAAGGATTTGATTGAAAATTTGCAAGTAGTCTAAGAATCACGTAGCTATTTTAATTATTCAATAAGTCTTTAAATTGTTTAAATTTTTTTTATCAAGTCCTTGTACATAACGGAATCTTAATGAAAGCTTGATTTCAGACCCTATAAAAAATAATCTATAAGTTTATGGCCTAATAAAAAATTTCCAAATAATTTAGGAACCTATAGATTAATCTTACCTGAATTAAAATTGTATTCTCTTTAAAAGTGGAATACAGGGGTTTAGCCGTTCAGGTGTATCATCATTTCTATTAAATTATCATTGAAATTTATAAGAAAATAGAGATTAATTTTGAGACATTATTACAGCAAATCTTACCAATCAATCAGATATTATCTCATCATTAAACGAGTGTGAAAGTCATTGTCAGTATCAAGTTGTTCCTAACAATGCAATAATACATGATTAAGTGATAACTTAAAATACTTTCACACTGTGTCAATATTGAATCTAAACAAAGATGCAGTAAAAAGTTTGTCTCCCTAGAACTGTGTTACAAGAAAAGTTTGAATAGTTACATACGAGAAGCCCTGTATCTATCTTAAATTTTTCATATTTTCATGTTATTTGATGTTAATGTGATCAATCTGATATAACCACATATTCAAATCTTAATCGTAGGGTGGTAGGACCATCAAAGATACTACAGATCAGATGTGAGCTGACTAGTGAGATTTGGGAGGAGGCAAAGTTCATATAAGAGAAAACAGAAACCTCCAAGAGTAAGCAACAAATGTTGAAAAGAGATTAAAACATGCTACAAATATTGACCCCTCGTGCTTTTCTTCATGTGACAAGTTGTTTCTTTTCCTTGTAATTAATCAGCACATGTGTCTCTTAGAACTAATCCATTTTCTTCATGGGTTTTTCACTTTCCTCAAGTCCCCCTTGACTAATTAATACTAATATCATTATTAGTTTTTTCACATGTGTCTCTTATTAATCTACTTTGCTTGCTAGCATGACTCCTTTATATCCAAGACAAGATGATTTTTTCTTTTACTTGGCTAATTATCAATATGATTGACAAATAACATTATCTTTTATTTATCTCTTAAGTATGTGGTTAGAGATTTAATTTCAAGTTCCTGGGTATAAAAACATATTTGTTGGGAAAAATAAGTCACCTATCTCAGGAATTAGTTTTGACTCCGAGCTAGAAAGACTAAAAGAGAGTTAAAAACAAATAAAAAAGAGTTAATCCTATTAGTCAAACCTATTTATGAAGACATTCCACATCTCTCATTCACATCTTTCCTTATGGCACTGAGAAAGAACCACTCCTACAACAACAAGCTTGGTTATGAAGCTTTCCCACCCATCAAAACCCAGGCTGGAACACTCCAACACCCACCACAACCTGCTTCCTCAGACTATGCTTTTCCCATATTAGTCATTGTTGTTCTCAGCATCTTGGCCACTGTCTTGTTACTCCTCAGCTACTTCACTTTTCTAACCAAATACTGCTCAAACTGGCGTCAAGTTAACCCAATGAGATGGATTTCCATCCTTCGAGCTCGGCACGACGAGGACCCCTTCATAGCATTCTCTCCTACCATGTGGAACCGAGGGCTTGATGACTCTATCATCAGAGAAATCCCAACTTTTAAGTTCATAAAAGAAGAAGGTGAGGATCAAAGTGTGTATTATGGTTGTGTGGTTTGTTTGACTGAGTTCAAGGAACATGATGTGCTGAAAGTTCTTCCCAATTGCAACCATGCTTTCCATTTGGACTGCATTGACATTTGGCTTCAGACCAATTCCAATTGTCCACTTTGCAGATCAGGCATTTCAGGAACCACCCACTGTCCATTGGACCACATCATAGCACCAAGTTCTTCTCCTCAGGATTCTCAGTTACTCTCCAACATGGGAAGTGATGAAGATTTTGTGGTTATTGAACTTGGAGGAGAACATGGAGCAGCACTTCCACAGGTGCAACAACAAGAGAGGAATGACTCAAGGGGAAGCTTGGCACATAGAAACCACTCTACAAGGAAGTGCCACCATGTTTCCATCATGGGAGATGAGTGCATTGATATCAGAAAGAAAGATGATCAGTTCCATATTCAGCCTATTAGAAGATCTTTCTCAATGGACTCAGCACATGATAGACAAACTTACTTGGATGCTCAAGTCATTATACAACAAAGTAGGCTTCAGAATGAGGCTAGTGCTAGTGAGGATTGTAATAGCAGATGTCGAAGACCATTCTTCCCGTTTTGCTATGGAAAGGGATCCAAAAATGCAGTTCTTCCTTTGGAGAATGATGTTTAATGTGAGATGATTTTCTTTTCTTTTTTTTTAAATTTTTTTCCATCTCTTTTGTTTTTTTGGACAAAATTTATTAGATGCAGTTCTATAGGTACTTTTTTTAGTATTGTTGTTCTTTGATCAGAATTGGAGTTCAGGTTATTGTTTTTTTTTTACTTTCAGTTATCAGAATGGAGATCTTCAAGTTTGGATTGGCTCAGTTATCCAAATGAAGCAAAGATCTTTGAATATCAGTGGTGTAAAACGGCAGAGGCAAATGCAGACTGTAGAGTGACTTTTGCAATGATAGTGACTTAGTGAGTCTGACAGTGGAATTGTTGAGAAAAAAGTAAAAAAAAAAAACTTTGCTTTTAGACTTTAGTAATTAGTACCTTGCTTAAATTGCAAGGCGTGGGTATTTTCCCTTTCTAAAGTTTGGTTTTTACTCACAAAAATGAATGTAAATGATTGTTAGCAGAGTATCACTTTCATACTCATTCTTTTTTCACTGTTTTTTTTATCGATAAATGTTAGTTTTGTTATAAATATCAGTTAGAGAGATTCGAATCCGCGACCACTCCCTTCCCCCTTCTCTCTTCACTGAGTACACTAGTACTTGAGAACTTGCCAAGCATTTTGATTCCGGGTCCTTTTTTTTCTCTGCATGCTATGATGCTCATGATTCATCCCTCTTCCTTTATTTGATTTGAGTGTATTGTATTTGGGTCCGGGGAAGGTGTATGGGGGATAGAACAAGCAAGCAAGTGTTATAAGTAGAAGCTATTTATTGGAAGCCAGAGAGCATAGGGACCCAAGCAATGAGAAACCATAAGTAGCAGCATGAGAAATGTCTTTTGTGGAAATTATCACTAGTGTGTCTTTTTTGCCTCATTGCAATCATATGGATATTGGGGCAACTACATAATACAGCATTGAATGTGGCTTAATTTTAACACTGGTTGGTAGGTATTCCGCCTCTGTCCTTGTTCCTTTAAAGTCTTAACCACTATCTCCCCTTGGCTAGGCGTTAGTAGACTTTTCTTTTTTAATGTCACAACATTTCTCCCCTTGGAAGGTTGCTGGCAACAGATTTCTGTCATGAATCAAGAGAATCAGAATGGAATTTTAAGTATACTGAAAATCTAATGTACCTTGGTGTCAAAGGCTCCTCGCTTCACAAAAGAGTAAAAAGACTTTTTCTAGATTTGAAATCATGTCAAGTGGTCATCAAGACAACTTTAACGTTGCTCTAGAACTCGGCATCAATTATAAGAATATTAATACAAAGTAATTTATGACTTGAAACTTTTTTTTATATAAAATGTAAATAGCACTCATGGCGTTGTTAGACAAAGCTGTCACAGGGACTGCCATTTAGACTATGATGTCAAAACACCGTTGATGAACAATTCTTATATAACAACCAGTTGTTCAAATTACCTTCTAATTTAGGATTCTATTAAATATTTTATTCTTTAATACTTTTTACTTAAAATTCCTTCTTTAGTCTAGACTAGAAGGTATCTTTTATACAAGACAACCATCCATCTCTGAATAAGAACCATCCATACAAAGGTTTTTTTTTTCATGTACAGCATGAACCCAATATCTTATTTAAGGGAAACATGTACCATTTAAACCAATTTCTCGTGGGCCAAGTTCCTTATGACACTGATTTTTTTTTTAATAATCTACAGTCATAGTTTGACACTCTACTGTGATAAAAAAGAAAAAGAACAGTAACTTGCCCTTCAACTCCAAGCAAGCGCCTATGGACCATTATAGAAATTACAGTAGTTTCCTTCCTCGTCCTTGTTCTCTACTATGCTCGTCCTCACTGTTTGAAGGTCAAAACTTTATTGAGCAATTTAGAATAACTAGGAATCTATATCAAGCAACAACATATGCTAATAATTTTTCTCACTCCCAAAAGCCTAAACCAATTATACTTCAGTATGTATAGACACTTATTCCATGGGCTTAACAAAATCTATTAAAGCTACAAAAGAACAAAAATATTAAATACTTTATGAAATGAAACGTCAACTTTGAATTTGTTTTCTTCAAACTTCAAAGGCTAACCTCTCAAAAAAAGACTTCAAAGGCTAACAATAATAAATGAATAAGGCATGTGCTAGCTAATTTTAGTTTCTCTCATATTGCAAATATAAATATAAAAAAAAAATAGAAAATACTATTTCAAGTAATGTTTTTAAAAAAAGACTAGAAGCTACTAAAAAAAAACTTATTTATCTGACCATCAAACAAATTTTTCAGCTAGTAAAAAAATTAAAAAATAATTAAAATATCTTAACAAACACCCTCTATCAAGATTAAAAAAACAAGTAATATCTTGTTATCAATGGTTCTACAAATTTTCCAACAATATTATAAAGGAAGTATTAAAGAAAAATTATAAGCATTTAATATCTTAGAAATATAAAGCATATTCAATATTTGTCATACAACTATTTTAAGAGAAAAATAGTTAAACATTGATAGTATAAAAATTTATACACAATCATTGAATCACAACTCATTATATATGATAAATTTATTAACTTTTAAAATAATTATCTTAAAATACTTCAAGTGATGATTTATGATTAGATGACAATATAAAATTATTTTCATTGTTGTTAAATTTTTTCCCTAGAATTAATAGAAAAAAAAAGGGATAAATGATGATGCGATCCGATTCATTATCCAAGATAAATCTTCAACCGAACATATTATTCTTTTTTATTATGTATGAAATATGAGATTTCACATGAACATTAAACTCTTATTTTAATTAAACTCGTATTTTAATTGTTTTATGATTTTATCAAATGTTACAAAGTATCTTAATTTAATTATGTTTATTATGTAATATTTTTATCATATTTTAAGAAAAGAAATTAACAAGATATGTAAAGTAATAAGACTAGAAAAATTTAATATTAAATAAAATGATAATTAATCATTCAACTAAAGAACAAAGAATATTACCTTAAATTAATATAAAATAAAATTATATAAAATAAACAATAAAAAAAGATATAAAAAAACATCATAATCTGATAACTTTAACCAAATTAACATTTTAATCCCATTGGTTTGGTACAGATTGATCGAAAAAATTTCAGAATCCAAATCAAACCAACCAATGAAAAATATAATTGATTCAAATTTGATTTTATCCAAAAAAGAAACTCAACCCAATCTAAGTCATGAACCACCCCATAGCATAGCAACAACATTAAAAAACAAATAGGAAAAGAACTATATTATTTGAAGAGGAAATTCCATATTATTAATGACAAACAACTGAGTACTGATTTAGAATTTTAAAAAAATAACCTGAATAATATAATGACAAATCCAAAATACTATATGATTGGGATATGGGATATAAGTATTACTTAATTTCAGTAGTTACCTACATAAATCTGTAAGGAATCCACAAAACTGTCAAACTATCACCAAAGTAATAGATATTCATTGCAATATGCAATGGCAGTGTGAAAGGGAAAATCTGCAAAACTGTTCAGGATTTATGTGGTAAGGGCAAAGCCTTGATAGGAAGCTCATTTGGCAAAGCCTTCATATGAAGCTCGTTTGCAGAGGCGTCACGGGCTTTTTTCTTTAATTGTTCTAGAAGTCGTTGAGCTTCTCTAAACTCATCTTCTGCACTTGCTCCATGGCTTTCCCAAGCATCAACAACTTGCTGTTGAAATTCAATTGCAAGGACATAGCTGCAATTCTAAGATTCAACTGTTTAGAAAAAGCATCAACTTATCCCTTTGGTCAGACAGACATATCAGTTTTGTCCATGGCATAACAAATAAATTATAACAAGTAGAGATAGTTGCAGATACTCCCCAGAGAGACAGCAACATGCTTGTGCATTCCATTCACCCAATAAGAGTGTATTGCTACATTTGATTCCTAGAGGAGTGCTAGCAACACATTTCTCCCAATTCCTAAACTTTACTGTTATTCAATATATGAATGAACAAACAATTTGGGTTTAAATTTAATAAACAGAAAAAATTGACTGAATTGCCCTAAGAAACTTTAAACAAAAAAGGTAGCTTACCAGAGAAATTAACTTATCAATTTTTTATTAACATGACATCTTTGTATTTACTTGCAGAAATATGGAACAAAATAAAACGTGCAGATGGTGTCAAACATAAGAGGAAATTCTCCTACATGAACTTAGCTATCTACCCATATCTCATATGTGCCCATCAAACAGCAACAACTGCACCATATAGGACAAAATTTTAACATATATTCCCAGGATAGGATTACTACACAAGTTAAACAACTTCCAAAAGAAAATTTCTGTAGACTGTAAATAAAATAAGCAATGGAGCTCAAACCATGCTCAATCCTGAAATATGTTTGGATGAAAGTTCAAAACAGAAGCAAGACCTATATGGGTGTCTAGATATGCAGCATTTCCTCAGGACATTATCCCTTGAACTCAAGACCCAACCTCAAGGATAATCTTTCAACTCAATTACATTTTATCTAACATTTGAATAACAGAACTCTATGCAGTGTGACTACCAAATCAGAAATCCTATGCTAAGTACAAAAAAGAGGAGAGTGGTTTACAAATTAACTCATTTTAGGAGGCAGTAAAAGTATAAAACTTAGTTTGGTGAATGATAAGAACTAGGGCAGAGGGAGACACCCGAAGTAAAAGGACAAGGAGTATAGCATACTCCCTCTGTCTCTAATTATAAGACCATTTCAATTAATTCATGTCCCTTAAGAAAAGTAGTTAATTTAGTTAATTACATTAAATCTGTCAATTATTTGTATTATCATTCCAAAATTATCTTTTTCTTATCTCTTTATCCACTTAATTGCTTCCCATTAATGTTTGGAGAGAAAATAATTAAGAAAGGTACATAGGAAAAAAATAATTAATACGTCTAGAAATTAGAAAAGGATCTTATAAAAAGAGACAAACAAATTTCTGAAAGGGTCTTATAATTAGGGACTGAAGGAGTAATTTTTATTAGGAAGCTGTCAATAAACATAATGAGAAAACACACAGATATATTAACCATCATACGCTCTTTCTCTGTAATAAATTATTAGAGGAGAATGCATGGGAATTCACTCATCCAGGAATCTCGCAATCCAAAAATCAGTAGTTCCAATGAGATCTAGATGGCACTCTAATGGGTCATGAAAAGTATTGCGTTTTTAGACCATTAGAGTTACATAGAATGCAGTACATCACATTATAATAAGTGTACCCAAAAAAATTGTTCTCAGAATCAACAAATCAAGAGAGACAATATCAAGATACAAAGTCAAACCAACAAAAACCATCCATACCTTCCCATCTCGCCATAAGCCTTTGAAAGGTTTTGACATGATTCAATTGTATCTGCATGATGTGGACCAAGAGATGTATCCATGATATCCTTTGCTACTGCAAACATTTGCGCTGCTGACTGGGGTCTATCCAACTCCAAATACGCAGCCCCCAAATTGTTGTAGATATAACCCACTCCGAAATGCTTGGGACCAAAGCTATCTTTCAATCTTTCAGCAGCACTTTCCAAATAAGGAATAGCCTGCTGCACCTTACCAGTCAACAACAGTAACCAACCTATTCTCGCAGAAATACTTCCCTCCGAGTGCTGCTCTTGTGGCTGCATCTCAAGCAAAGCTAGTGTCCTCTTCAGCAACGAAATCGCAGTTTCAAACTCATTCATGGTTTCATACTGCATCGATATCTCCGAGTACGCCTCAGCAACTTCCACCGGGGAAATTCGTTCCCTTTTGTCAAGAATCCCAAGAGAAACCTCCAAGCAGCTTTTGCAGTCCACAAACTTCTCCTGATTACACAATGCTTTCGCCATCGACACAAGCACAAGTGCCCGAGTCTCGCTATCCTTCTCTGTCTGCTGCACAACACCCTTCAAAGTACAAACAGCCTCATCATACCTCCCCAGAGCAATCATCATATTCGCAGCGTCAATCTCAGCACGCAACAAATCCGCGTTCAGATTCCAGTTCTTCAAAATCCTCTGCGCCAAAACATTCTGCTCCAGCGCCTTCTCGTGCTCCTCCAACCCGCTATACACAATCCCGAGAAGCTTCCTGTCGTGCGCAACCTCCACCGAATTCATCCCCAACCCCTTTATATGAATCTCCAGCGCCTTCAAGCAATATGGCAGCGCCTCCTTGAAGTTCAAAACTGCGACATAAGCCTCGGCCAAGTCACGGTTCCCCTTGCCCAACTCCCCACTATCCTCCTCAAAAGTCACCTCCTTAATCTCCAAACACTTCCTAAGATTCTCAAGAGCCTCCTCCCTCCTTCCCATGGCATTCTTAACATTGGCCAACTCAAGCTGCACAGCATGCAACACAGGCCTAACATCATAAACACTAACAACACCCACATCCTGCAACCTAGCCAACACCCTGTTAGCCCTATTAAGGTACCCTAAACTATCACTAAACCTTTTCAAGCTAAAACTAACAGACCCCAACAGCTGCAAACACATGGCAACAGGCAAAGAAGAAGGGGTGTTGTTGTTGTTATCTTTTTCCAAGGCTTTCAAAGCTCTCTTGGCAAAGGAAAGAGCTTTCTCAGGGTCCTCACCTTCATGGTCAAGTTTAAGGCCAATTTTCAAAGAAGCTAATCCAAGCTCTCTCTCCTCAAAAACCCCTTCCATGTTGCTGAAGGCTTTGAGCATTTCCTCGGTGGTTTCTGCGGACTCGAAAGCTTCTTCAAGCTGCGATTTTCCCATGATTTTTCGCTGCCTCGAGGGGATTGGAGAGGGTTTCTGAACGAGGGTGTCCATGTTTCGAAATGGGGTGGTCGCAAATTTGTTGTTGGGTCTGATAAGTAAACCGTGGGTTTTGGTGCAGCAGTTGAAAGGTGCATCGGAAGTGTACGATTTGGAGAAGTAAGAGATTGATCTCCGACGACCGACGAGAGACAGCGAATTCCAGAGTTTTCTCATTGTGGTGAGTTGAAAAGCTTTCGTTTGCTTCAAGGTTTGTTTGGGGTTAAAGTTAAACCTTTGTAAAACCCTCCATTGAAGAAGCAGGGGAAAGAAAGAGAGAATGTAAAAGCAGGGTAGAGATATATGCAGTAAACGCCGTCGTTTTCCCAAGATGGTATTACATCGTATTTCTCTTAAAAAATATTATTTTTGAGAAGGATATTTCTCTTAAAATTATTGCATTAAAAATTTAGCCAATAATATATTTTAGAATAAATGATCAATTTCGTCCCTCCACCTTATGCTCGTTAACAATTTCATTTATGTATTAAGAAAATGATCAATTTAGTCTATAATTTGTAAATATACTATCAAAAACATTAACATGATAATGATAGGACTAGATTATCTAAACATTTATGGATCTGTAAATTAAATTGATTATTTTCATAATAAAATAACTAAGTTGACATTGAGTGTAAAGTACAAAGATCAAATTGATCATTTATCTTAAATTTTATCAATTTTTTATCATTAAATTCTTAATGAGTAATTTCTCTTCTCTAACTTTACCATTTATCTCCTAATATACATTAATTAATACTACCTTCAATCTTATATATAAGACAAATCATCAAGACCAAGGAAAATTATTATCACGTTTAATACTATCATAAATTTTAATTTTATTTTAAAAGTGTCCTTAAGTATAAGTGTTGTAAGTGATAGTCTTATTTAACATTAATAGTCATAGTCCAATTAGTGGATGTCTAGTAAATAGAGTTAACAATAAAATTAAAGATATAAAAGATGTTTAATTTTGAATAAGTTTGAAAAATGGTCATTGTTGTTTATAATTAGAACCAAAGAAAAATATCATTTGTTGCTTATATATAGGACTAGAAGCAATAATATATTGTAGCAAATCCCTTGACATTCTTTTATTTTTTGATGAAATTTTTTAGGAAAAATAAAATATCCTCACCATTCACAAATTATGATTTCACTGGTATACATTAGGATAACCTCAGTTTCTCACCTTTTTTTTTTTTATCATCATGACACCATAACAATAGTGTAAAATATCCATCAATTTTTACTTTGTTGGAAATCCTAACTAACCATCTTTAATGGAATCTTCCCTCCCAACCATATTTTTTCATCCACGAGACTTAAATTCAAGACCTTATTTAAGGAAATCAAGTTCAAGACTACTCAATCAACAACTTATTCTAAAGAACAATTGAGAAAATATTGAATTGCTTATTTTCTATTTTTTTGAGAAAATTTTCTATTTTTTGTTTGGCTGACTTATATTTTAATGTCATATGAATTATCTCTCAGAATGAGATAGGTTGTAATATTCATTTAAGTGATGTAAAGTATAAAATATTTAAGTGATATAGCTTTGGTTTATTTTCTATTTTAAGATTTTTTTTGGAGTTGTAGGATTCCACTTGCTTAAAATAGTAAAGATTGTATGATATATCAATTTATAGGAAAGCATAAAATATTGCACAGCAATTTAGCAACTCATTGTTTAATTATGAGATTGTAACTGTACAATTAAAAAGTGAGTAAATAAGTCATAGTAAAGATTTTTTTTCCACTCTTAATCTAATAAAAAATTACCATTATAAATTTATGGACGCTTCATAAGACGTTTAAGCACGTTTCATAAGATTTTTTTCCACTCATTGTTATAATAATTACTTTCAAAAGACGTTTCGTAATTTCTAATTGGTAATAGTATAAAACTTTCTATAGTGACAATGCATAAAAAAAAAATAATAAAAAAAAAAAGTAAAGCCCAGCTTTGACTCAAGTAACTTAACGTAAAACAATTATAGAAATCTGAACTGCCTTATGTCAAAGAATCTATCTATTTACAGCAAAGAATAGTTTCCATTTCCACACAAATAACATAGAAATGACAATCATGACTTGGGAACTCTTGCATTCCAAAGGCAAGAACCAGCCAAAACAAATAATGAAGGACAAAGCCATCACACTTAAAAGGTTGCAGTGCTAGGATTTACAGTGGGATTTTCTGGAGGACTGCTATAAACATCATCAAAAAGAAGATTGAATTCTCCTGCATATAAATCATCTGCATGTGCTGTACTAGATAATTTGTGATAATCTCCCCAGTACAAGTGATGTTCTTGATCTTGATCCTCTGACCCTCTATTATCATGGTAATTGTATACTGGTTGGTGATTGAAATCTGGTGGCTCAAAAAAGCTTGTCTGACCTTGTCCACTCTGGGGATCACTTCTTGCCCACCAACGACTCCTGGCAGTGAGGGGCATATCAATGGAATGTTGATCCTGACTTAGGCTTTCCCTGAAGATGGGAGCTGATGTGGAAGCCTCGAGATGGGAAGCGGCGCGTTCATCACAATACTCGTTTATGTATCCTTCATGCCCGTGTTGCTCATTTTGTACCAAGATAGAGGGCATCCAATCTGGGAATTGATGCTCCGTTACTTCAAATGGATCATCAGCTTGAACATGTCTTTGAGCTGTATCATGAGGTTGGGAAGTGTAGTACCAATCAAGAAGATAGGGATGATTGTTTTGATTTCTGGATTCAATTAGCCACAAAGAACCCAAATGATTGCCAGTTGCAAAAGTACTATATGGCATTTCCCTGGATGTAAACCTGTTTCTGTCTCCATTGCTTCCCATGTTGGGACTGCCTCTCCACAGTCTAGGAGGGGAAAATCCATGTTGGTTTATGTGTCCTGCTAAGTTTTGGTCTCTGAATGTTCTCAGATTATGCAGAAACTGCCTCCCTTGAGCATTTGGTTCCCATGAAGGGTAACTACTCTGAAAGCTGCAATGACAACAGAAGTTAGGAAAACAAATAACCATGTTTTGTCCCAAGAGCTTTATCTAAGACCTGAGAGGTTCAGAAAAACCTCAATGAAAATAATTTGTAATAGAACTTTAACAGATCAGTCTCATGACTATCAAGAGCTCAGCCAAGAACATACCTCAAAAATGATTTCTCCAACTTTCCCTGGGAACTTCTCTGGCTGCGAGGTGCATTAAACGGAGAACCATAATTACTGTTTCCATGCTCTTGAAAATTGAAGACACTATAACTGATAATATCATACAATAAAACATAATTAATATGGTTTGCCTGCCATTAACAAGTTAATATAAGAAGTCCAAAAAACATAATGGCTGAAATTATATCAATTCCATGCCAACCTGCAAACATGACCAACACCTTCAACATCTACAGTAAAATCTGCAATAAACTGCAAGATATCATCAACCCGCTGCAAAATGAAAAGAAAACATACTTAATACATTACACTATCTGGTGTAAAAATTAAGTCATAATTCTATTGTTCTGCAGTCAAAAGTAGGGGAAATTATTATGTCCAAGTACAGCAATGACCTTTGGGACAACCAACAGAAGTAAGTATGGAGTAAGGAAAATCGAGGCCATCTCCTCAAGTAACATCATCCCACTATACTGCACCACCAAAAAAATATTAGCATAAGTAGAAGAATTCAAACCTATGCTACAACGAAAAAAATGAAGAACACACAAGGGTTGGTCTACTTTAATGCAAATGTGTTAACCAACACCTGAAAGAGTACCTGGAATAAGGTTTCAAACTCAATCCGGACCATTTCAGTACTTTCTTTGCCCCGCCATCTCTTGGGCATATAATGCGTATGCTCAACTACCATTGACATTGCTCCTTCGGGGTCTATGACTAGAAGCTCATCTGCAATTGCAGCCCGTCTAATAGCAGTTATAGTTCCAAAAACAGCAGCATACCAGAACAAGTTCCGACCAAATATCTGGATTGATATTTTGTTTTTCAAAAAAAAAAAAAAAAGACGCTATTATTACTGAATGTCATGACATGTATTTATAACTTGTTTCAGCAAAAGAATGGAAAAACCATTACATGACCCTCCAGCAGAGACTCCTCTATAAAAGCAATGATGATCAGAATTGCAGCAAAGCCACCCGATACAAATGATATGAATTTTGAAATGATAGATATGATAGGTGAAGGAAATTGCTTGATATAGTTAGAAGCATGTAATACACTGCTATTAATCCGGTGCCTGAAGAGATGATCCACCTATAACACAAGTTATCGGTAAGCATGAAGTATGCTAAAAACAATAAATACATAATACCACTTTCAAACAAGTAATAGCTTTATGTTGAAAGTACAATAGAGCACATATACAACACAATTTCCAAACTGTCATACACCATGTGTGTGTGGGGTGGGGGGTTTGCTAATACGCACTCACCTCTAAGTTGGTGTATATTAGCAGTGTACACCAAAATAATTTGGACAAAAAAAACCATAATCTCCTTAATTTAACTAGTTTATTTCAGGATATTAAAGTAATTTTACACATTTTATTTAAAAAACAAAAAAAACACTGCAAGAAATCAGATTGAGGATACAAGAGATCCGTTTCCGCTCTGTCTCTGCAACTCCCCATTATGCCACCACCGCATCTCATCAACAAACTACATTTATCAGAAAGTTGCCCAAGAAATATTTAGGATGTTGAATTTCTAATAACTTCCCCATCCATTTATATGCCTCTCCTTGCTTAAGCTACCTTGCGTGCATCACCATCATTCTTTGCAACCTTGCAGCATGTCCATGATGGTGAGATGGGAGATATGGGGGCACGGGGACGTGAGATATGGAGGAGAAAGAAGTGGGATACAAGAGTTATGGAGGAGAGAGAAATCAGATTTTTTGTTTTCTTTAATACAATGTCTAAAATTACTTTAATACCCTAAAATAAATTAATTAAATTAAGAAGATAATAATTTTTTATTCTAATTATTTTGGTGTACACACTTGCTAATGCACACCAACTAAAAAAGTGGTGAGTGCATATTAGCAAACCCCTATATATATAGTCAGTTACTCATTGATATTCAAATGATTTGTGTTAAACAAGTAAACTAACTCTATTTAAGAAAATATTTTCATTCCATTCGCTAATGTTTATTGGAAGTAAAGACCAGATTCAGAATATGTGAGTAAAAATGGGCTGGTAACCATGAGAACAAAGTAACTATGATGGCTTTTTGCTAATCTTGCCTTGCCAAGGCAAGATACTGGCCAAAAGGGAAAAAGACAAAGCAATAACTAATAATTGTCTATAATTTTAAATATTTCCTGTATAATGATTATTTTCAGATATAACATTAAACCCATGCAAGTAAATGGGCTGCAAAAAAGGGACAAAAATAACAATGATACCTCATTGAATTCCCTAAAGACCCATCGTGACAAATTTGACCATCTTCGAGATGATGCTGTGCTTGGGTGATTATAAAATTGTTCAGCGTGCCTCAGAAAGAGATATACCAGCATGAATATGACAAGAAATGGAGAAAGTAAAAGCATTACAATCCCAACTATCATAAGCCTTTTCTTTAATGTCTTTGGATTTGACACAAAATCTCTTCTGACACAGAAGTTTCTGCAGAGAAAGCACATACAAATGAAAAAGCCATCACTGGATACGGAATATTATAAACATTAGGCTTAAACATATGCCGGTTTTAAAATTAGTTCCTATTTAAATTTAATTTGTCATTAAAAGATTGTTCATACTAAGGGACTAAGTGTAATTTTCTTTTTAAATATAGGGACTAAAAACAAATAATGACTAAACCCAATGATGTATTGATGTCCATGGTGATGGGTTAAAAATTACAAAAAAACATGTGCTTTTTGTCTTTTTGTCCATGGCAAGGGACTAAAAAGTTTATATTTTTTGTTAAATATAGGAACTAAAACAAATAAAATTTAAATAATGACTAAAACCGAAAGATGTCACATTTTCAAAGACCAAAAGCAAACTTAAGCCTTAACACTCATACAAATTACTTGTCCAAATCATCATAAAAGTTTACATGCATTGTCCATCATTATCAAAAAAAAAAAAAAAAATCCTAGCCCTGTCTTTGTTTTTCAGCAGCTATGAAGATTTGAGATTGTGTGAAACCTGTCACTCTAGGCCCCAGCCATTCACAATTTTACTCATTGGTAGCAGTACCGCCACAACCAAAACTTTAGGCTTAAATATGTTTTTAATCCCTCATTTTTTGTTTTTTTTTTTCTAAACAGGTCCTCCATATTACAGCTTTGCATCAAACAGGGATTAAAATTTTCAAGAACTTCTTTAAGGTGACCAATGTCAACCGCCCAATAAATTTCATTTTTCAAGCTTAACATCCAGAGTAAAGTGAAATATGTCTCTTGATAGTTTTGAGCATAAAAAAACAGATGCTTATATATCAATTGTAACTTTTTATGAGTCACAATCCTGCACCTAAATGGCATCCTTCAGACCAACACATCATTTCTAAATATGGTCTAAAGAAAAATTTAATAACTACACATGAGATGGTGAAAGACTGTCTATTTACAAGTTACAGGATCAAGTGATACTGAATATAATGATTATTTGTAGAAGAAAAGGCATTAATTCAATAATTAACATACCGATCAAACATGCTTTGCAGGATGCACCAGTTCAAAGTCCACTCAAGGGTCTTGGGAAGCATTAGACGATATTGTGTGCCATTAGTACCAGATTTCACTGTAGGTCCAGCACCTGGGACCCACTGAGAAATGGGGAAAGAAAGCACACCCTTGTTGAGCATTCCAATCAAGTAGTTCTCCTTCCGCATCAACCTCATTACCATGTCATGAGCAGAAAGATCCTTTACCACACAGAGTTGTCGTGAGCTTTGCACAAGAACAACCTTTTCAAGAATTGTAGCCCAGGGCATGGTTTGAATATCATTATCAGTAACACGGAGACTGCAAGAAGATCAAAGTTAAATTATGGCAAAAAGGCTTGAGTCATGCAAAATTTATCAATCCCTTAGAACTCAATACATTTCAATTGTTTATCATCCAATACTTACTTATTGTAGTAAAACTGTCGGATATCCAAAGTATCCTTTAGTTGAACAAAGAATCTCAAGAAGCAAAATATCCAATAGATAGAAAATATTCCCAAGTATCCAACAATAATAGCTTTGCTAAGTGTAAATGGGGTTAAAGGGTGCTCATGAAGAGCTTCTTTAGCAAGATCACAAGGCTTCCTTCCAGATTCAACTGCATTCATCCCACACTTTGCATTTCGGAGCCCATTCCAGTCAACATATAGTAAGAAAAAACCCGAAAAACATATGGTGAAACCAAGACTCAGAAGTTCAACTATCCACTTTATGATGATGCACCAGAGCCCTTTCTCACAGTAGTAGCTGTAAAGCCTTTCGAAGAAGAAATCCAAATCAGCAATGGGTTCTACATTTAGGCTCTCACCATTAAGTAGGTCTGAAGGGCTCTCACTACCTGGACTTGGGATCCTTCTATAATCCGACAATTCAATCTCTGGTGGAACATCCTGAAGTAAACCTGTTGTCACAGATGATTCACCTTGACGTTTCCAATTCAATACATTAAAAGCACTAGCACCTCTTGGCTTGTTAAACATTCTTCACAGACACTGACAGTTGGCATAAACAGCCAGTCCATGCCCCGAAGACCTAAATGAATATTAGGAGATTCTATAAACACGACAGAATCAATATTAGTATCTTCCAAAGGCAGTACATAAAGAGATATTACAAGATAGTATTTCATACTTCATCCTAATGAACTATCAAATTGAACAAGGAGCAGAAAAGTTAAAGCTTGGTGCATCTATTAAAGCAGTTATGAGGTAATAAAAGCTAAAATTTGCAAATCACCAACAGAAGTAAGATCAGCTCAACAAGGTCTTATACAAGTGGCTGCAGTCAGCCCCATGAAAAATGTTGCTAATTATTTTTCAATGCCGAGCTATCTACCAAAGACATCAGCATCATACCCAACCGCTACTATCTCAGTTCATTATCGGCATCATACCCAGTCCTCACCAACAAGCAAATTTGTATAGACACATCATGCTAACATAATCTATAATGAGACACACTAGACCCCAAATCAGAGGAACATAATTGCACAACATACCAATTGATGTTACAAATATACAGCCTAACCGAATAGACACATTTCCACCCCAAATTTTAAGAGGCAGATAAAGGTAAAAAATTTCAATTTCACCCTTTCTTTCTAAATTCCATTAGGATGGGCGGGTGAAAAAACAACGAGATATTCTTTGTTAGCATATATAAAACAAAAATCCAGAATGGGAAGTGGCTGTGGCATAGTATATATCCAAATTGAGCCGAATAATTCAGTGAGGAACCAAAGTACAACTACATTATCAGAATGCATTGCACGAAACAAGAACGATCACAAGGCCATAATTTTACCTGCTTAATGACACTTGCAAGCAGAACTAGATAAGTAACAAAAAAAAAAAACCTTCAACGACACAAACAAATTCATTAAAACAGAAAGTAGTCAAACAATATAATTACATACAAAAATAGAACCCCAGATAAAACCGACTATTCAGCATCGAAAATCACACGAAAATACGAGAATTCAAGCATTAAAAGATGGGTTTTTGCGCAAGAAAAAAAAAAGAGGTAAAGTTACCTAGAACTAAGCAGAAAACATGGAAGGATGGGAAGTTGAGGATGCAGAGAAACAGAGTTTGGGGGAAAAGGCAGCGAAAGCTGAAGAATTTGAAAGGACGAGGCAAGTTGTGCAACGAGTGATTGAATGAGCGATGAAGACAAAGAAGGAAAAGAAAGAGAAGAAGAGAGGGGATTTTGTTGTTTCTGGTTGCGTGGAGGAAGAGGAAATTACAGTGATAATAATTTCATATATTATTCACTCTTTCTTTTTTCTTCTTCTTCTTCTTTCTAAATTTATTTTCTTCTACCAAAGCAAGAAGCCTTCAAGCGGCTATGCTAAGAATGTGTAATTTTCGTAGAAGATTAGGGTATTTATGGGGTTAGTTGGAAAGATTTTATAAGAATCGGATAATTTGATAATATTGTTTTATTTATATTTTATTTGAATTCGATTAAAATCTATCAGAATCTGATTTCTTAACAGACTCAGAAAAAAAAAAAAAGAATCTGATTTATTAACAGGCACTCTGTGCCTAAACTAACAATATCCTTAAAAAAAAATTTTGAATAACAATTTCTTAAATCTAAAATAAAATAAAACAAACGATATCTTTTGTTTTTATTTTTTAATTAAAAATGGTTAAAAAATGTAAATAATTCTCATGTTTGAGGAGTTATTTATTATGTATGAATTTTTTTGCAACAAAAAATGAGTTATCTATTATAATAATTTAGAGGTAAATTTTAGAATGGGTTAGGGGCAAAACTGTCAAAGAAATATGTACACAAAATTAGGTAATTATCATTATAATAATTTAGATAAGATATTTAGAGATTATTTTTAAAATGAGTTAGAGAATAAAATCATCTAAGAAATGTGTGCACGATAATTGTAATTATAATAGTGAATATAATATCTCAATTTTGATAAGAAATTAATTGATATATATTTTGTAAATCTTTTTTTAGACTAGCTTGGGTTAATGAGGGGAGATGGATTACATACGATCCTAATCATTTTTTATTAAATAATTTAATTTTGTTTAAGTATCCGTCATTTATAATTCCACTCCTTTATATATGTTTTTGTTAATAGTTTTTCTTTTTTTTATATAAATATAACAATTTTTTTTCTTTTTCTATGAAAAAGAAACTTGAGACTAAATGGGGCTAAACTACACCCGTTCTCAAAGTTTAAAGAACGTCCATTTGTATTATGATAATTCATAAACAAAGTTTGACAAATTTGGAACTTAACTAACTTAATTGACACGACAATCTTATGCTAATTATAATTGACTTGGCTTGTTATTTCTCCACATCTTTTTCTTTTAATTATGTAATGCACAGTACAAACTTAAACTTTTATTCTTTGCACCAAGCTTTTTGAATAATCTATGAATCCGAAACAATCATAACACATACATAATTTAATAAGAAATATATATATTTTTGCTTGAGATTAAACATTGACAGAGCTTTCGTAAAAAAAACAAAAAAACATAGAAGAGCTTAAACATGTAAATACCTATGGACTAATTAGTTTAGGACAAACTAGAATGCTAGTCAAATTGGTTTAGTTTTTTTTTTGGAAAAAATGTAAATGATATTAAACCCAAAATGATACAACAGTAAATGGGGTATATTCCGACACCTAGAGAAAAACAAAAGTCTCCCTAATACAAGAAGACTTAGATCAAGATGTTAAAACAAATGCAATAGGTATGCTTGTCTATACATAAGAAATTTAATCTTGCTAATAACCCCTATTACAGAAAATTGATAATCTTCAAAAATCAGCTTGTTCCTAGACAGCCAGATGCAGTAGACTATCATTGCTATAACGAAATTTTCCTTGAACACCTGATGTGGATTTGTCTCTAATTAAAGAGTCAGTACAAAGAAGTGAAACGTGCAACGAAATTGGTGTAGTTTTTATAATGAGGGAAACGAAATAAAAGAGACTAGACTGATCAAACACAGTAATGAAACACCCCTAGCATCCTCAACAACAAGAGCTTGGATCAAGGAAGTGAATCTCCATTGCAAGGTAAGGCAAATTTTCCCATTTAGTCTCCTTTTGCAAACTTATTCCCCAAATGGGGCCGTTTTGAAAGAATTTCCGCCATGGTGCTGTTTTGTACGTGATTTGCATGGATTTTGCATGCAAAACGCAACCTTCATTGGCGACATCGTGGGCAACGGACACGTGGATGGCAACCCGCTGCTGCTGCTGGCGATTTCAGGTTGAGGAGCGTCCCGCCGGTGAAGCTAGCGATTTCGAGCCTGTGCTGAAATCGCAGCTTTGACTGGCGATTTCCAAGGCTACGAACGTAGGGTGCAGAGGCACAGAAGCCACAGAAGCCATTTCCGAGGCTCTGAACGAAGCTACAGGTGCAGGGAGTCGCCAACAGGACCGGCGACTTGGTGAGTTCCCGAAACCGCCAATAGGAACTGCGGTTTGCTTTGCTTAAATCCCCCTGATAACTGCTAAATAATTGTATTTTGATGATAGAAAATAAGGCAAAATTGTCTTTAAAAATAATTATTTAGCAGTTATTTGCGCTTAAATATTAAAGAATTGATGTTTTGTTGAATTTTGGCTGCAGATATAAAAACTGGAGGTGTAACAAGCAAAAAGGCTAGAAAAATTGAAGAAAAGAAAAAAATCTGAAGCAGGCCCAGTCCAATACGCGCGCTGAGCGCGCGTTACGCGCTAAGCCCATGATCCAACAGAAGCGTGCGCTAAGCCTGCAACACGCGCGCTAAGTCCGCGATCTAACAGAAGCGTGCGCTAAGCCTGCAACACGCGCGCTAAGCCCGCGATCTAACAGAAGCGTGCGCTAAGCCTGCAACATGCACGCTAAGCGCGCGATCTACACGCGCTGAGCGAGGGGGTGTCGCGCTGAGCGCGCCTACGAAGGCCCAAAGCCCACTTCAACAGTTATAAATAGAGAGCCAGTCCAAGGGACAGAGGACACCACGACAGAACCCCCTCTCCTAGGGATTTCATTTACTCCCTTTCTTTCACCCCTTCTCATTGTAAAGCCCTCAATGGCCATGAGTGGCTAAACCCCCTTAGTTAGGGCCTGACAGGCCTAGAAGCCAATGTGATGTATGATGTACTCTTCACTATTTATCAATGCAATACCAGGTTTTTCTTTCCTATTTTCTTTTCTGTTTTTATCTTGCATACTCATCTTTATACTCTGTTAGGAGTTAGATGCTCGGGAGAAACAAAGTCCCTGTGGATTCGACACTCGGACTTCCGAGAACTTTACTGCTTGTCACGATTTGGTGCACTTGCCAATGAGTTAACACCCCCCCCCTTTCCCCCGTAGACCATCACGCGAAAAAAAAAAAAAGGCAGGAAGAACGTGAGTTATTCGTGTGTGTTAGAGGATCAGCAGAAAAGAAAAAGGAAGAACGTGGGTGTTTGTTGCTTTTGGGGTGTCTTAGAGCATTCAGCTAAAAAGAAAAAGGAAGTTAGAGGAAGCTGGTTCTTAAGTTTCAGAAGCTTTCTCCTAAAATAAATTCAGTTATAGTAAGTTTGTTTAATTAAAATTTTATTTTATTTTATTTATATTCTGATTATAATTAGTAATGTATGTTATTAGTTTTGTATCTTAAGTTAGTTTTAGTTAGAAATAGTTTTGTGCAATAAATTTATTTTTAGTTTTAAATAATATTAGGTTTAGTTAAATATATTTATTTTATTTGTATTTTGATTATAATTAATAATGTATGTTATTACTTTCCTATTTTAAGTTAGTTTTAGTTAGAAATAGTTTTGTGCAATAAATTTATTGAAAATGGCTTTTGCATGATTCAAATTACACGAGCCTCCAATTTCTTGCAGAAATGATGATTTCACACTTTCAACGAATGTGTTTACTTTAATTATGAGGAAAAAGAGAGAGGAACGAAGCAGATAAATTAAAGTAAAAAATAAATATGATAATTAATGTTAAAAATAAAAAAATATGGACAAAAAAGGATGTTAGACGGTTATAATAATTGAGCTGTGAAAAATTAAGATTAAAATTTTAAGTATGTTTGAAAATTGGGAAAAACGGGGAAGAGAAGAAACAAAATAGCGGACATACAAGGTTTATATTTATTTAAATGTTTCCAATTTATAAGGAGGAAAAATAAAGAGCTAATTAATTTAAAACAATCAATAATAACGTGAACTTATAATTTCATATTTTTTTACAACCATCTTTAATTATTAAAATCTAATATAATTAACTTAATATATTTTTCTCCTTTAAAATTTTCAACTTGGACGAACATAAATATATATAAGAAAGGATTTAATAAAAGTCTCAATTTACTGATCTCCCATATTTTTCTAAAAGTCCTTGCCAAAGATTATACTAATTAGGACTTACAGGGTGCTAAGAAATAAATTATAATATTAAACAATTTTTATTAAGAAATAAATTATTACAACTTCATATTAAGAAATAAATTACACTCAAAATACTTACTTCAAATAAATATGATGCTATAAATATTTTTAATTTTAAACACAGTTAAAAGTATAATATTAAACAATTTTTATTTTACATACACAAATTTTTAATATTGATAAAAAAAATTTCATTTTCCATACACAATTTTTAACATACATAATATTTATCAATTTACTTAAGCTCATAAACAAAGTTTCAACACACACGAATAGACATATAACATATAAAACTAATTTATACAAAAATTAATTCAACAAAATACTGAGCAAATTTAAATGAGGCTAATAGTGCTTGGACTTTCAACAAAATGCTTACTAACAGTGCTTGGTTGGGACTTTCAAACCTTGAAGATTGATAATTTAAATGGTGGTAAGTTTTGAAAACTTGTGAAGAAGGCACTGAAACTCGAAGCACTCAGATGGTGGTAAGTTTTATAAACACTGAGCATGTGCAAATCGCCATTGGAATGGGCGATTTCCTTGTGTGCAAATCGTCAGACCAAATGGCAACTCTCCCCTAAGCCCAAAAAGTCAAAAAACCCAGTCCTGCATGTCCTGCAACCCTAGGCTCGTACCCTGTCTGAAATCGCCAGTCAAAGTTGCGATTTCAGCACAGGCTCGAAATCGCCAGCTTCACCGGCGGGACACTCCTCAACCTGAAATCGCTAGCAGCAGCAGCGGGTTGCCATCCACGTGTCCTGTGCCCACGATGTCGCCAATGAAGGTTGCGTTTTGCATGCAAAATCCATGCAAATCACGTACAAAACAGCACCATGGCAGAAATTCTTTCAAAACAGCCCCATTTGGGGAATAAATTTGCAAAAGGAGACCAAATGGGGAAATTTGCCGCAAGGTAACCTGTCCAAGAAGTTTTCCTATTTGACTTTAATCGTAAGACGCACGCACCCAAAAGGAATATCCTCTTTCAACAGTTACGTGCTCGGCCAGAGAGGAGCTCCATTCATACACTGGGCTCTGGGTCCAATTACCGAAAAGGCCCAAATATCAGTACCGCGCCCTTCCTGGGCTGGGCTTTTAGCGGGAAGCAACGCCACATTTTGGCGGGAAGCAACGGGATCTCATCTCACCGAGGCACGCCACCCCAGTTTTCCCGCGAAAAAACCCACTATATAAATACAGGATTCACCCTAATTTTTCAATTCTAGCGTCAAATTATCCCTAATCCCCATTCACCATGAACAAATCCTCAGATGCAACTGCGTCTCCTACGTGCAGAGGCAGATACAAAAAACCCAATTTCCGAAGCTCCAAGTCCCAACCCCCAAGCCCCGTCCAGTTCAGCTCCAAGACGCCGGAGAAGCCGCCGCAGCGAATCCGCAACCGTGGCGTCGCGCTCTCCGTCGCTGACATCAGAAAGGCCGCCTGCAAGCGCTTGCAGGATCAGAAGCAATGCACTGAAATGACGTCGGCGCCATCGTCATCGTCGCTGAACAAGAGTGTCAGGAGGCAAATCTCACTGTGGCCTTCTTCTCCCAGCAAACCAAAGACTACTGATGATGAATCCAACAAGCTTCCCGAGAAGTAATTGACATTTTGATTTTCTTTTTTCATTTTTAAAATTTTTTTATTGATTTCTTGTGTGTGTGTGTGTGTGTGCAGATATGAAATTTTGGATGAGTTCTTCGATCGCTTGGATACTTTGGTTTCATTGCACCGTCTGAAACGGTGGACTCCAACCTTTACTTCAATCAGTTCAAGGATTGAATCTTTAACTGACAGGTACCATTCAATTCATCTAGGTTTTTTATGTTAATTTTTTATGTTTTATGTTAGTTTTAGGGTTTAATCAAGAAATTGTGTGATTTGACTTGTTTAGGAGGTTTACTCACAGTCATCTAGCCCAGTTGAAATTTATCTTGCCTAATGCTATTGTTCTTAAGAAGCATCTTGTGCTTGATGAACGGACGAGTTGTATGAAGCCGGATATTCACATTTCTTTAGACCCTGATGCGGTAGAGGCCGATGATGCCAAGTTGCCCCCACAACGTGGGAGAGTGTCGCTGAAGAAGGTGTTTCGGGCACGGCTAAGAGATTTTTGTGAATCTCATCCTGAGGTAGGACACAAACAATTCCTATTAGCGTAACTCTTAAAATGAGATTTATTTTGAAGCATTTCTTATTGCCAATGATTTTTTATTTGATTTTTGTTCCGGCAAAGCATTATTACACTAAGTGATTGTGTAGTTTTGTTCATGATTGTGGTTGTTCTTATACTATATTAGTATAGGTGTGCTAATGGTATAGTATTTGTTCAGAATTTCTTGTTGCTAAGGCTGAGTCCTTGAGATGTTGTTCCATCTTAAGTCTTGCCCTCTTTATGGATATCCACAATTCATAAAGGATGATAATTTTTAATGAATCCGGTTTATTCTTTTTATAATGTGCAATTACTACTGCAATCACACTAATTTCTTTTTAATCATGCGTATTATCTGCAATCACACTAATCCGCAATTCATAAAGGATGATAATTTTTAACTAATCCGGTTTATTTTTTTTATAATGAGCAATTACTACTGCAATCACACTAATTGTTTTTTAATCATGCGTATTATCTGCAGTCACACTAATTACTTTTTAATCATGCATATTATCTGGTCTGAAGGATGCTTCTATGTGCAGGGTGATGAAATTCCAGAAGGGACATTGCCTGAGCCATTCAATCGCCCAAAGAAAGACAGTGTTTTGGACATGTTGGAAACTCGCCTCCCAACAAAATTGCCACCCTGCATGCGTTATAGTGACATTGTCAATAATGCAGAGTCTGCTAACTTGGATGAGAAATTGTCTGTACTTGTCAATACATCAGTTGAATTGCCTAATGAGCATCTGGCAGCACCTTCTCACATGTCTCCATCCTTTAGAGCAGATGATGTACAGAAAAATCCTCTGTTAGATTTATTACAGCCCCTGGCTTTTCCAGTTTCAGAGTCAAGCCGGAATGAAAATACACCCTTTGTGGATACTGAATCTCATCTGAAAACGTCCCCAGCTAAGTTGGCTTCAGAAGCATCTAGTAGTGAAAGTTGTCTAACAATTTGTGCTCCTCTGGAATCATCATGTGCTCACCCTGCTACTCCAAGCAAAACCACTGAGTACACCGAAAACAAAGATGGGTCTCTCAAGAGCATTGATGCCATGTCAACTCCAGCTAAACTTGTTTCTACTCCAATTAGGTTGATGAGTGCCACACCTGCCTTGCGGTCACCCAAAAGGCATTATATGAGCCCAGATGACCACTCTATCAGTTCTTTGAACAAGTTAGCTCGGCGTCCACCTCGCTCAAGGTCATTGAAATTTGACACTCCAGTGAAGAACAAGGATGATATTTTTGACACCCTCCAAGAAAGTACTATCCAATCGGTATGCCATTTTTTCACGATGTGTCACATGTTACATATCCTTTTTTATTTGTTTTGATAATAAAAAATCCTATGGTTTTAAATTTCCTATATAAGTTTATTAGCTTAAATGCTAAAGCATCTTATTGCTTTGCTAAAAGTTTTACAGCCACGGTTTCCATTTGACATTGGACCTACTTTGCAATGAAAAATTATTAACTATTGTTTAAAATTTCTCAAATATTGAAAGTGGACTGAAAACAATTATGATCTGGTGAGTATTGAGGCTTTGCTTCACCTTTATATATCTATTGTCCAATGAAGCATAATTAAAGCTATTTTTTTTTACTAGTGAGTGCATATGGATGATTTGCGTGTACATAGAACATAATTTATCTCAGCCTCACTTTTATGAGTTTGTCTACTTCATGAACATTTCAATAATATTGGGCCCAAGATCTATTTGGGTTTACTTTAACCCTTTGCAAGAGAGTGACCAACATTAACTGTGTCTCTTGCAGATTAGAGAAAAGGAAAGGCTGGCCATGGAGAAAAGAGACCCAGCTATCACAGAAGCAAAGAAACGAAAGAAAAATATAGCTAGCCTCCCTAAGCTCTTTGACATGATACGTGGGTTACTTAGACAGCGGAATTGTATCACTAAAGCAGAGCTTGTAAGCAAGATAATCTCAAGCCGATGTGATATTGCTGACAGAAGTAAGGCACTGATTTATGCAAAAATGATTTACTATTTTATAGTTTTCTGAACACTAAATTTTTCTGCTTTGTATTCGCAGGTGAAGTTGAAGAGCAGCTAAATTTGTTGCAAGAACTAGCACCAGAATGGATTTCTGAGAAGCAGGTCTCTAGTGGGGATTTGCTATTATTGTAAGTTCCTTTGGTTTTATAGTGTTCTCTATTTTGAATTTACTATTTTAACTATGTACCTTACCTTTTCCATTGTTTTATGTGTTTTTGGTAGCATAAATAAAATGTTGAGCCCTGAAACCGTTCGAGCATCCCTTGAAGAAGCAACATAGGGAGCAAGGAGACAGATAAATTAATTGAAAGTACCATTGGAGGTTTATTAAGGCTGGTGTGTTTTGTACAGTGTTTTAGGCTACTCGTAGATGAACTATTTATTTTCTTGAGTTGCTTGTAGCTGTCCAATCGTGTCTCTCTCTCTCTCTCTCTCTCTCTCTCTCTCTCTATATATATATATATATATATATATATATATATTCTTTTTGGTGGATTGGCTGTGCTTTTTTGTAAAATGTGAGTACCACAATACAGCCAGATCAAAGGAAACACTCCTTTTTAATTATTTACCTAGGGTGTGGATTGGCAGTGTTTTTTTGTACAGGATATAATTCATCCTAATTTAAGCTGATCAATACGATCTATTTGAACTAGATTATGGCATCATTGGCTTTATGTTTCTTTATAATTGCTATTTTCTTTTTATATCTATCTTCAAATATTTCTTCTTTTTTGGGGAGATTCGGGGAGGGAAATAATCTCATCTTTCTTTGTAGCCTATGATTAAAAGGAAACATTAAAATTAGACGGGTCAAAGCAACACAAGTTGACGACAGTTTACGTACGACTAACTGAATAGTAACACTTTGTCTAGGCCAATTTTTTTTCTACAAGTGCACATAATTCCTCAAGTTACATTTTATAGTCACTTCTCCTAATCGTTGAGCAAAAAACACCTTATTGTTAGTGTTATTTGTTTTCTGCAATAATTGGGCCATATAGCCATTAATTGGTGGCATGTGATACGTTCCTCTGTGGTACCTCTTGCTCAGCTGAAGTCTTTATCTGTATCCTACATTCTTTCTGCTCAACAAGGGTTGGAGAAGATTGTTGTGACTTGTAATCTCGATCAGTTTCTTTTCCCCATAATAGCTAGCAAGTATAGGCCAATAAACTGAAACAGCAAAACATAACTTAAAACTGTTGAAACAAGGACATGATTGTGCTTGAACAGTTAAATGTATTCTACCTGTCAGTGTAAAGTTGTTCCCCAAAAACAAAATATGCTAGGATTGCCACCAAAATTGCTCCAAGGGGATTAAACATGCTCACAAAGACTGGCCCTTTTTGTTCCGCGGTCCAGAATTGACTGAATATAACAAAACCACCACATATAACTCCCTGCCATAACTCACGTGAGATTATGTTAGGATTTTATTTCAAATCGATCTTACTTTTTTTTTTTTTAATTTCATCCTCTTAATGCTTTTTACTTGCTGCATAAAAAATGCAAAAGAGTTCAACAGTGGATGTAATGAACCATGCTGTAGGCTTGTGTTGCACGAGTACAGTAAAGGCAGCAGACTGTGCTGCACCCATGCAATTTATCCATGCTGTTAGTGACAGTTGTGCTGGATATTTCTTCACTATGATTGCCTACAAGCCAAGCAAATAACATGAGCTTTGTTGTCCATGGTCTACATCCCCCCCCCTCAATTGCTTGTTTTTACTATTTATAAAAGGTTTAAATATATTTTTGGTCTCTATAAATTAGTATTTTTTTTTTCATTTTTGGTCTTTATAAGTTTTTTTTAAAAAAATTAATCCATGTAAGTTGACGTCTTTTCAATTTAGGTTCTTATAAGTTTTTTTGTTAGCTTTTAATCCTTGTAAGTTTGTGTTTTTTCAATTTTAGTCCCTTTAAGATTTCAATTTTTTCATTTATAATCCTTATAAATTTATACTTACAATGACCAAAATTAAAAAAATATAAACTTTCAAGTGCTAAAAATGAACAAAATATCTTACAAAGTCTAAAATTGAAAAAACAAAAACTTATAAAGACTAAAAATAAATAAAACTTTGCGGGTGTCAAAATTGAAAAAGTACAAACTTACAATATATTTCGAATAAAAAGAGTGTTAGCAAGTATCAACACACTTTAGGTTAAAATTTAACAGAAACTACAGAGACATGAATGATGCTAATTATATGAAGTAGGATAATTCTCAAACAGATTAAATGAATAATTTTAAGTTGCACCAAACATGCTCTAAATTATGTGATTTTCAATCAATTTCAACAAAATGTAATTAGTGCATTCATAAAGAAGATGTTAGAAAGTGTTACTAGCATTTCTCTTCCGGATAAATGATAGTATTCCAATCCCTTGTAAATTTTGTTCTTTCTGGAACTGGTTCATAAAACATGTTATGTACATTTTACTTTCATGCTGAGAACAACTGTTTCATTCTTTGTCCTTGTGTTTATAAATTCTACTCAAAATTATCAACAATACTGAAGAAAAGAAAATATTGATCAGCAGGGTTTGGGAAGCTGAAGCTATGATGAAATGATGGTATTATATCTTGATTATAGATAAATATACCTGTAGTATGTACCATAAAGACCATGATATGCAACTTGCAACTGACAAAATTGATCCTTTGATCCAATTTTTATGAACCAAATTGCCTCTGACATGGAGCGGGGCACCCTGTAAGCTATGTATCGTATGCCCTTCGTACAAAGTCATTATCAATGCACCAATCAAAGATAATACAGTTCCAAAAACTTTAGCAAGCCCACGAGTGTTCTTAACATCAACAACCTCTAGCCTGTTTAAAAGAATCATGAAAAAAAAAGGCAAAAATATGCGTTATTACTGTAGTAGGACTTTGATAAATTCAAAACAATATGACTAATCTTGAAAATAGTCTAATTTCAGCTACTCACCTGAGTCCAACTGCAATTATAAAAGTAAGGGATGAGGTTGTGTTAATCATACATGCAACAAAGGAAGGAGAGGTATATTTCAAGCTTGCGAAAAACATGTTCAGGGTAAGACGGATCCTGTTTTTCATAGTGGAGAGACAACAAAGATAAATATAAGTTTCTTCCTGATTAGGGTAGACCTAAATTACTGCATTTTTGTTGTCATTTGAGAACAATACCCGAAGAGGGAAAGAAAAAATAGCTCCACAAACATCGTCAAAGTCAACTTTGGCCATGTTTTTCTGCAAAGAAGGAATTAGATATGAATGAAAGTCGACACTTGAACGCGAAAATGGTTTTTCTAGTCGAAGTTCATTCAATGTCATAGGCTTAGCATGAGTACTTATTCAAGTGCATAACTTGCTACACTGGAATAAAGTAATGATATGCAGCATCAACTATGAACTAGCATACCCCTTGGTAGTACTGTGTTCAAATCCTACAGATGAAAAAAACTATGAACTAGCTTTATTTTTACAAAGCTTTTAAAGGCATGATTATGTCCAACCATAAGAAGCTCATAACATATGGATATAGGATGTACCTTTCACGAATATAAGCAAAAGGAAGCACAACTATGCCCCCAACAGCATGCCGATAGGTAACAAAGACATGAGGGTTCATAGCTTTGTTTAATGAAGCCTCTACTAGGAAATAGAGAAACGAAAGAACCAGCTGAACTAGAACCATGAGAAGGTGAGGCTTCAATTTCACATACATCACCCCAAATGCACCTTCATTGTTAGACATAGTTTAAGAATGTTGTGCTAAACTTAGGATGTCCCTGATTATTTGTGAAGTTGGGATGCAAATTTAGACTTATATAAAAGATGGAAAATCTTTTTTCACATTATTCCTTCTTGTTTGCCTCAACTTTCTAAAGGAAACTACCTTGGAAAGTTGATGGCTGATTTGATGAAATATCCTAGTAGTACAATAAATCGTCATCACAGAAATTTGTTTTAAAATGCTCTCTACAACAGCATCACGCTTGGTCACATCAATTGCATTTGTTTGTAATTTTCTGTGATATCAAACATAGCAACACACAACCGCGATTACAACCGTAATTTAAAACACTAGCTGCAATACTTTTCACCTATAACTTCTATCTTGATACACTGTCTAAAAGTAAGTCTTTTCTTGATAACACAAAATAAAAATTGCCTTATAATTTAATTACTATGTCTTTCAAAATGTGTACATTATTTTAGATACATCTACAATATCTCAGAACTAATTCCTAAGCAAGTGAACAGAAAAAGATGAAAAAGTTTAGAATTGTCACTAGTTGGATACAGATGTTGTACACTATCAACTGAGTTTACAGCCATACTGACTCTTAGCACCTTATTTTCCTCTCTTTTTTCCCATTTTGGAAATTCAACACCTTACAATAATGAAGTTGTATTTTTGTCTTTTGTATCAAGTGTACTACTATTACTTATTGAGTCGTATTTTATGCGTTCTATGTGAAGTGAAAAATGTTTGATGTCAAGCATGCTTAATTGTTACTTGTTTCCAAGTCTAAGGTATAGAGTGGGCAGAGGAACTTGTGATATGGTATTGCACAAAATCAGATTCAAGGTCTTTTGCAGTTTCCTGATTGATAAATATCATATATGCATGGGTAGAGGTTTAAACTAAGGCCACTGAATAATGTGTCTCCCAAAGATGCAAAGTTATGCAAAAGATTTTATTCCATGGTACGAACATATCTTTTTTCTATTTTTGGCAATTGTTGTTTCTTCTTGGCTGGAATATTTAGGCTAGATAACTAAAATGGAAAACGGATTCTTTCTTTAGTGCATCATTGCCTTTAGTAATGTTTTCAAATATCCACTGGCCAGAAGTTAATGTATATTTCTATCCTCTCCTCTTTCTTCTTTGCTTTTTCTTTTTTGTTCCCAATTCTGCATTCTATCCTTTTCTATTAGTAGATTCGATGGAATATGTCCCTATTTCTCCTACGGTTGTAACATTTCGTGTTGCTAACATGTACTTGAAACGAGAGGGACCAAAATCCCCCTAACCAAGAAAATGATTATCATTATGGGTTAATTTATTGGGCACTAAAAAATTATTAAGGCCAAAAAATAAAATTATTATTTTATTAATGACTCATTATTAAAAAAACAAATATAAAATTCAACTATTTATTAAAAATAGAAAACACATTTAGTCTAAATTATATAAGAATTTGTTCCATTAAGTTCACCATATTTTTTCACATCCTACTAAATGGACCTTTGTCTCCAGTAAGTCTCTTTCTCCGTGAAAAATTTAGATTCTCATCTCTGCTTTATCTAGATAGATACCTCAGCGGAACAACTTAGAGCTAGTTATCATCATTTATCTTTTGCTGCTTCCTAAGAGAACTTTTAAAAACTAAGTTATCATTTCTCAAAATTTAATCACATTAAACAAATGGCATTCCCTGATCAAAACTGAGTAAGTTGAGTTGTTTAATGTCTTAATCGAAATTGGAATTTGGATCACATGGCTTTACCCATAAAGAATATTGTTATTCCCTTCATTACTGCTGGGAGTTGGGCATGGACCACGGTTCAGTGTTGGAGTATGAATTCATCAAAAAAAGAATCACGCACATACACTTTTCCAAGAACAAGAGAGAGAAAGGGGAAAACAGTTACAACCAATTTTTATTTCTGTTAGCACACAGCTAATACTCAATATGGTTCAGCATATAGGAGAGTACTTATTACACGTGGCAAAAATCTATATCAATCAATAACTAGCTTATTTATTCTATTGAATTTTAACACACCCCCTTAAGCTAGTTTCCTGCTATCAATAATATTCAGCATGCTTCTCTGTTTCTTGAAGGTTTCAGATTTCAAGGACTTGGTAAATATATATGCAAGCTGATCTTCTCATCTGCAGAACTTCAACTTGAATTTCCCCTTCGCAACTTGGTCTCTTATGAAATGAAATTTGGTTTCAATGTGCTTTGATCTTCCATGTGCAATTGGATGTTTGGCTAACTTGATTGCAGATTTGTTATCTACATATAGCTCAACTGGACCTTCTTCTTTGATCTTCAGTTCCTGCATCAAAGTATCAAGCCACACTGCTTGACAAGCTCCCATTGCAGCAGCAATGTATTCAGCTTCGCACGATGAAAGTGCAACCACAGATTCCTTCTTCGAGCTCCAAGAAATTGGTGCTGAATCAATTAGAAAAACAAACCCAGCAGTGCTCTTCCTATCACTTTTGTCTCCACACCAATCAACATCTGTATAGCCATATAGATTTCTTGTATTTTCACTATGGTTAATGGGCATCAAAATTCCATAACCAATTGTTCCTTTCACATATCTCAATATTCGTTTTGCTGCATTGAGATGTGATACTCTAGGCCTGTCCATAAC
This sequence comes from Glycine max, assembly GCF_000004515.6. Classification (NCBI taxonomy): domain Eukaryota; kingdom Viridiplantae; phylum Streptophyta; class Magnoliopsida; order Fabales; family Fabaceae; genus Glycine; species Glycine max. Next base: position 3,105,312 of record NC_038246.2, on the reverse strand, counting down.
TCTGCTAATCAGACCAACACTGAAAACCAGATCAGGTCTGGTGTTGCAGAGATATCTCAATGCCCCAACAATCCTTCCAGGTGTTTCAGCACTATTACAGTATTGCATATTGAATCTATGCAGAATATCAGTAGCATATTTTTGCTGTGTGAGAACAATTCCTTCCACTACACTTCTTGAATTCAATTCCAAGGAAATATGACAACTCACCCAGGTCAGTCATGTCAAACTCATCCATCAGATTTTTCTTAAATTCATTCACTTTTGCTTCATTGTTTCCTGTCAATAATAGATCATCAACATAAAGGCATAGCATCATAATGTCTTCACCCCCTGACTTCACATACACTCCATGCTCAGACCTACATTTCACAAAACCCAAATTGGTCAAGCTCTTATCTATTTTCATGTTCCAAGCACGTGGTGCTTGTTTCAACCCATATAGAGCCTTCCTCAATTTGAACACCTTTCTCTCACTGCCTTTCACTACAAACCCAGGTGGTTGATCAATGTACACTTCTTCTTGTAAATCACCATTCAAAAATGCTGATTCTACACCAAGTTGATGTAGTTTCCACCCTCTCAAACTTGCATGTGCCACCACCACTCTCACTATCTCTAATCTGGCCACAGGTGCAAATACTTCTTCATAGTCAATGCCTTGCCTTTGGAGAAATCTCCTTGCTACTAATCTCGCCTTATACCTTACCACTTCTCCTTTGGGATTTACTTTCACCTTATACACCCATTTCACTCCAATGGCTTTCTTATTCTTTGGTAGTTCCACTAACTCCCAAGTATTATTCTTTTCTATGGAATTAAGCTCTTCATTCATAGCTTTAATCCATTTCTTATTCTGTATTGCTTCTTCCACTATGAGTGGCTCAGATTCAGCTAGTAGTGCAAAATGCACTATCTCACCTTCATCATTAATTGCACCATCATTCAACAATTCAAAATCATTTAATCTTTGAGGGACTTGTCTCTGTCTCAAAGATCTTCTTGGCCCCTCAGCACTGCCTTCTCCAGTTTCATTTTCTTGCACAGTCACAGTGTCACTGTCTTCAAGTTGCAATTCAAATTGATTCTATTTTTCTATCTCTGGTGTGACATTCCACTCCCAATCCTTGCTTTCATCCACCACTACATCCCTGCTTATCACTATCTTGTTGTTCACTGGATTCAACAATTTATAACCTCCAGTTGAGTGATATCCAATCAATATCATCATTTATCCTTTATCATCAAGTTTAGTTCTCAGTTGGTCAGGTACATTTCTATAACAAATAGATCCAAACACTCTGAGGTGAGACACACTTGGTTTCACTCCTGTCCAAGCTTCCTCAGGTGTTATATTTTCCAATTTCCTAGTTGGGCTTCTGTTCAAGATGTATGCTGCAGTGTTCACAGCTTCTCCCCACAAATATTTTGGTAGTTTCTTGCTCTTTAACATGCTCCTCACCATGTTCAACAAAGTTCTATTCTTCCTCTCAGCTACTCCATTATGTTAAGGAGTGTATGGAGGTGTTACTTCATGTGTGATGCCTTTTTTCTCACAAAATTCAGCAAACTGAACAGATACATATTCACCCCCACCATCCGTTCTTAATATCTCTAAATTCTTTCCACACTATTTCTCCACTGAAACTTTGAATTTCTTGAATACTTCAATCACATCACTCTTCCTCTTAATCAAGTAAATCCAAAGTTTTCTACTAAACTCATCTATAAATGTAACAAAGTATTTGTTACCTCCAGGAGTCATATGTTGAATTGGTCCACATACATCAGAAAAAACAACTTGCAGCTTCCTCTTGGATCTTGTGGATACATTTTGATTGAATGAGTTTCTGGACATCTTGCTTTTTATACATTCTCCACATACATCATTTGGCACCTTGATATGAGGAATTCCTTTCACTATTCCCTTACTCTGTAACCTATTCAGATCAGTGAAGTTTAAGTGACCATAACGAAAATGCCATAGCCATTCTTCCTTGTCAATTGTTGATGCTAAACACTGTTGCACTAGAACATCTAGCTCATCTTTAAATGTTCTATTCTTTGACAAATTTGCTTTAATCAACAATCTCCTCTCATTGTCATACACCTTCATGGCACAATCCTCCAACACCATCTTCTACCCTTTCTCCAGTAGTTGTCCAATGCTCAGAAGATTGCTCTTCATTCCTGGAACATACAACACTCTAGAAATAAAGCATTTAGATCCATCTCTCTTCTTGATCATCACCTTTCCTACACCTTCAACCTTCATAGTCCTGTCATCAGCAAACCTCACCCTGCTTTTGACAGTGAAATCTATCTCAACAAACCATTCCTTCTTTCCTGACATGTGTGTTGAACACCCAGTGTCAAGGAACCAGTTATCACCATGATCACTCTCATCCTTCACAGTCACCATATATAACACTTCTTCTATATCTACTTTCTCCTTTCTCACTTCTTCCACTCCATCATCACCAATTTCCTCCTCTACTGCCATTAACAGAATTTCCTCCTTCTCATCTTCTTCTTGAGCCAATCTTGCATCAGTGTGGCTTGGATTACTATAGCATTCATTGGCAAAATGACCGTATTTCTCACAATTATAGCATTGAATGTGACTCTTATAAGTTTTTCTTCCTCCTCTTCCAACTCTTCCTCTACCACCTCTTCCACCTCTTCTTCTATAATTTTCACTGCTATTGTTCTTTTGTTCACTATTGTAATTATTACTAGAGTTTCCTCTACCAGAGTTTGAGTTACAATTGTTACCTCTGCCTTTTCCTCCTCTGTAATTGTTTCTACTTCTGCCTCGTCCTCCTTGACTGTCACGACTTCTGTTTCCACTTTCTGCCATGAGTGCTTGTTCAGTGCTAGGCTTCACAGACTTCCTCTCATTCATTCGTTGTTCATGTGCTTCAAGTGATCCTTGAAGCTCCTCCAATTTTAGCGTTGATAGATCCTTCGATTCTTCAAATCGCGAATGCATCGATCGTAATATCTTCTCAACAATCTTCTCATCAGACAGAGTTTCACCACACGATTGCATTTGATTTGTCATGGTTTGAACACGAGTGAAATAGGTAGCAATTGTCTCACTCTCTTCCATGCCTAGCAATTCATACTGTCGCCTTAGAGTTTGAAGCCGTACTTTCTTCAATTTCTAATCACCGGCGTAGGAGCTCGCGAGAACATCCCACGCCGCTTTGCTCGTCTCCGATCTCGCAATTTTCTCAAAAATTGCTTGATTCACATACTGATGCCGAATGCACAAACCTTTGTAATCCTTCTTCTTCGCATCTCTATATATCGCTTGTTGCGCAGCGGTTGGATTCATCGGCAACGGATCAAGTCCGTTCACCACCAGATCCCACACATCTTGATAATCGAGGATCGCCTTCATCTTCATACTCCACTGATCGTTATTTCTCCCATCAAGAACCGGAAAGTTCGCCGGAAAGTTCCCGTTCGTTGTTGCCATTGATAAGGTTCCTCACCGCCTCTCGTGTTTTGACTCGCTTACCGTCTCTCGTGTTTAGGTTTCACTCACCTCACTTTCAATCGATGATCACACTTCAACAACCTGCTCTGGATACCATTTGTTGGAGTATGAATTCATCAAAAAAAGAATCACGCACATACACTTTTCCAAGAACAAGAGAGAGAAAGGGGAAAACAGTTACAACCAATTTTTATTTCTGTTAGCACACAGCTAATACTCAATATGGTTCAGCATATAAGAGAGTACTTATTACACGTGGCAAAAATCTATATCAATCAATAACTAGCTTATTTATTCTATTGAATTTTAACAGTCAGTACTCAGTAACTATTTTTTTCTTTGTTTGGTGAAGTGCTCAGTAACTACGTAAACACGAAATATATGAAGTACAAAATGATCTCATACTAAGCCCAAAGGTTAAGTTTATTGCGCAATACAAAACAAAAAGAAAAAATACAGAATAAATAAGTGAGTTACAAAGTAAGTGAGTTATAAATAAGTTTATTGTGTATTATTTGAATAACAATCAACAACACAAATAAAATAATATAAAAGTTATTAAAAATATCTTTTTGAATATTAATTATACTAATATAATTTAAGTTATTATTATATTTTATGAAAATTCAAAATACAAAATATATATAAATAAGCTAGTTAGTGGATCATATAAATTTAAAATACATGCATGATAAAGTTGTTACAACTAGTAAATAGTATGAATTTAAAATATATGGCAAAGATTGATATAGTTATTACATAATATGAATTTGAAATATTCATTCTTCTAAATTAAATGCAATCAATTTCTTTTTTATTTGTTTTATTCTTTATTAAATGCAATCAATTTGAATATTCATTTTAATTATTTTATTCTTCTTAATTAAATGCAATCAATTTTGAACATTTATTTTAATTGTTTTACTCTTCTCTATTAAAATTATAATCAAGAATAATAATTATTGAATTGTCTAAAATATTATGATTTTTTGGATTTGAATATTCAACATAATAATACAAGCATTTATTTTGAGTCATATATATATATAGAGAGAGAGGGAATCCATTCACTCAAAAGAGTAAATATTTTAGAGTTACTTTTCATCTTCACGGTTCATTTTCTTAAGATCTAATAATTTTAATAAGTAATTAATCTTAACGATTAGATATTGAGAGAACTAATAGTAACATTCAAAAATGTAATAATTTTTATCAGAAATTCTCTTATGATTAAAACATTCAAAGTTAAAACTACACGAATATATTTTAATATATAATTAACAAAATTATGATCCAATGATTTGAACATTTCAAAATAATAATAAAATCTATGTAGGGTGTTCACGGTACCAATTCGAACAATTTGGATTGGATTATTTATGTATTTGGATCAAAATTGAGTCAAACTGATCAAAATCGTTCATGTACGGATTGGATCACAGGTTTAGATTTATAAATTTGTTGACCCGACTCGTGAATCCATAATTAAAATATAAATTTTATTATTTATATATGTATTTGTATAAAATATAAACTAATTTTTGTGTAATAGGATAGATTTAAATTTAAAGATTGAATCAGGTGTGTAATCCCTTATTTTATTTTTTATATTTATATAAAATATCAATTAATTTTTATGCTAACGAAGATGCGTTTAAACTTTTAGAGTGGTTTGGTTTGACTTTAAATATTGCTGATAGTGAAACTCCAAGTGTTAACACTACTAATCTTAAAATTTCTTAAGGTATTACTTCATAAGATATTATAATATTAATGAATCATATTTTTTATGTCATATTTATAGTATTAATGGATCACTTAATAGTTACAACTTATGTAATTAGTGCTTGTGAGTACATGAAAAAAGAATTATCATTTTTCTATCCCTTGCCCGCAAAAGCACTTGTTGATGATTACAATGCCCCTGGCCTCCATATACAAGGCTTTCTGAAATCTGAATACAAACACTTCCTTATTGTGCGTACTTGCTTTGATCTTCTTTGTTAATTCTTACATATCTCAGGGGGTAATTTCTCATAACACGGTGAATTAATATTCGAATTCTCATTGAGATATGTACAAATGTAGCTAGTGTTTTTTGTTAACGACCTTGAGGGAAACATCTTAATTAGCAGCAATGATAGGAATATAGGACGGACTAAATAGATGCTTTAAATATCAAGTGATTTTAAATATTATTCTTTTAATATTATTTTATTTTATTTTCCTAAAATGTTAGATGTTGACACGTGTATAGTTGTCATCCATTAGATTATTATATAATATAAGGTTTAGAAGGTAATCAACGAAGAAAATGAAATCGATCTTATCAGCTTTTGTTAGTAGTTTTGATGATATATTTTAGAAATAGTGTAGAACAAGGCCTATCACTACACACACCTTACATGAGATGATAAGGTTGATCTTTGCCCACACAATTCTAGATTTCAAGCAATTCTGATCCAATGAGCAATTCTGTTGGAGTTTTGAAGCAAAACTACTAAGCAAGATAATTGAGGAAAACCAGAGTTTCAAGAGGTCTCTGGCCATTCAAAAGATTCAATTCGTAATTAGTGTGGCAAAAGATATATATTGAAATAAAAAGAGAACTAAGGCATGGTTTATTAGTGCATTAACACTTTCTCATTAAGAAAATTTGAGATGTGTCTTCATCGTGAAGGTAGGTTTTTCAACTGCATGTTGTTAAACTTACTTTTGTAGGAGTGAAAATAAAACGAATGAAGAGTGAATTATAATCTAGGCTTATTTTAACTTATATGATAATGAATGTGTGATTTTGATTTTTATTTACCTTCTATTTTTTAAAATTGCTACAATTAAAGTTTCCGTTAATTTTTTTTAATCTAAAATCATTAAAGTTTCATGTTTTACCAAAAAAATATGTAAGTTGAACAAATTAAACTATTTTAAGTTCTCTTATACTTAAAATTCAATGGTCAAAATATCTAAAATTAAAAATTTACATATTTTTATTTCTTTTAAACCTTAACCCGGTTTTCTAATTTAAACAAAATCCTTCAAATTACTCCTAAGCTTGTGACTTCTAAATCTTTAAAATCATTTCATATCCTAAATGATTAATATCTATTGTACACTTTTGGTCCTAGGTCAGAAGTTACAATGCCTCCAACCCATTGGGTCCTAGATCTATTGTACACTTCTAAATATTTAAGTAGAAATTTAGATGGTGAAAAATCAAACCATCAAAAAGATTTATCATAGCAATTAAGAAAATTTAGGGATGAAATTAATTCAAGTAAAAAGTTACTGGAAGGATGAAAATATAAAGAAGAGACGTGACTCAATTTATCTACTTATAATATAATATATAAAATCTAACATGTAAGTGCCTGAACTAATCTCATCTGTTTTTATTTTTTTACTGCAAGAGGATCATTTAATTCCATTAAATTAATAACAATAGCACGGATACAATCAGGAGTGTTGGAAAAAAATTGACGGATTTGCACTATAAGATGCGAATGAGGCCCAATATATAAAAACATAAAATCTAAATTAAAAATATCATTCCAAATTAATTGGAAAACCTGATATCCGAATTTAAGGGAAGAAACTAAGTTTTAATTGAGGTATAGTTGGAAAATTTCAAAATATAGACGAATAATATGAAATTTCTTAGGCATTTTTTTTAAGAAAATATAAAATTTTAGCTGAGTTATTATTGGATTAATTTTCAAATTTGAATTAAAAAATGTTCAATCTATTTTTTTTTTCACATACTGATTTATTTAGTTTGTATTTTTTTATCTTATTTTCAGTTTTGAACACATGCATTCAATTTTAAACAATACTTGATAATGATGACGTTAAAAAGCGATATATAAGTTCAAAATGCTCTTTCCACAATGAGATTTTCCTTCAAAGCATGGCAACTATATCTTGTACCGATTACCCAAGACATGGAATTTTTTAGGGACAAATGCTTTGATACTCCATCTAGTCCTTTTTCCTTCCTTATGGAGAATATAATTGGAAGTGGGGACATAATTATTTACACGTTATAAAGTCCTTGGTGGTGTAGTTAGCTCAAATTTTCTTCATATTCTGGGTGCTGGCTTCATTATCCTGGGCGTTGGACCAAACTTAATATATATATATATATATATATATATATATATATATATATATATATATATAGTCACAAGAATCATCTGCTTTGTTCTAATACAATAGTTGTCACTTTGTTAATTCAGTGGAAGCGTGCCAGTGAATTAACTGTGTAAGAGGATGTTGTTCTCGTTCTGTCGTTAGAGTTTAGACTATTCAACAATATTCTTTGCCGTATGCAATGATGTAAATGAGAAAAATATTTATGTTCAGGATTGTTCAGAAAACTTTTCAAGCACTAGCCGCAAATATAGGATATGGACTATGTAGATTCAGGTGTGGTTGGTTTCATTTACCACTTTTGTTAAATGGGATTTTTATTTTAAACAAAGTAATGATCTCAACAGTGAAATTCATTGGATTTTAGCAACCCAAAAAAGAAACTATGTATATAGTGGCGCTGTTGAATGCAAAGCTGTACTAAATTATTCAATACTGCAAAGTATAAAAGCAGCACGTGACTTTGTTTTTTTTAAACCCAAATGGTCAATTATTCCTCGTTGAACCAACCACTATTATCCTTCAATTTGCGTTAGATTTTAAAGACAAAGGACGATACAGAAGCTTGTATGGCTCTAGTGGTGGCAATGTTGCATGAATGTCTATTGTATACGAGAAATTATTACATGACCATATCATCTCCGTCAATTTTCACATAACACATATTGAGTTGTATTAATTCTTATATATTAAAAAAACTCAACTATATACTATATAGAAATTAAGAGAGTGATTTAAAAAGAAAAGAGATTAAGAGAGTATAATCACGGTGTAGTCTCGAACCGTATAATAATTTATTGTTATATAAGAAACAAAGAAGAGAGCATTCATCATTTCATGTATACAATAACGGTGACACTATCTAACAAATGACAAATGCCACTAAACCTAACTTGCCTTCCTAGGGACGTGTTGGATTATTAAGCACTTTATCTTGCCAAAATTACGTGTGGTTTTCAAAAGGATTTGTAGCTTTCATGGCGGTAGGAATAACCTCTTTTAGCCCAAAGTTGATCAATTTTTAAATACATAATGCTTGACTTTCCTTGCAACAGTATCATTTAAGATTAGATGCTGTTGGAAATGGTCAATGTCTACTTTGTGCACAATCCAATAAAAATCAATAGTAAGTTCAATTTTTTTGACACAATCAATAGTAGGTTCATTATTCTACTGGAAATATACCTTTGTTGAAAGTGACTACTCGATTTTGGACCATATTAACTGTTGTTTTATCATCATAGAACATTATTAATGGTCGATGAATGGACTACAACATTTTGCAAATATAATTATGATATTCATTATTAATTTTTTTTTTAAAAAAATCAATTTTATAGAGTATAAAAGTAGTATGCGTTGTCACATATATCTAATAATTTTAAGGATTCTCTAAGTTATTACATATAAAAATAGGTTCTTTTAGGTTAAATTAGTTTTTGTCCTTAAATTTATTATTTAGGTTTAATTTGGTTATTTATTTTTTTCAATTTGATTCTTTAATTTTAAAAACTAATTCAATTTGATTCTTTAATCTAAATTATAAGAAATCATATTTTACAGTAGTTTAAAACTATCATTAATTGATTTTAAAGGGCTACAAAATGTATATTTTTCAAAAAATAAATAAATTGTTTTAAAAATTAAAGGACCAAATTGAATAAAAAATTTAAAAGACCAAATTGAAAAAAATAATAAAAAAACCAAGCTAAACCTAACTAATGAATTAGAGAAAAAATTAATTTAACCTTTGTTTATATAAAAATAGGTTCGAACAAAATCGTAAATTACTGATACAGTTAAAAAATTGTATTAACCATATTGATAATACATGAAAGAATTGTATTAATCATCTATTATAGACTTGTTTAACCCAATTTTTATATGTGGTTAGTTAGACAATTCCTTTAAATTTTAACAATTTATATATGAAATGTCAATTTAATTAAATGATGTAATACCAATTCACTTTTAACAATATATATCAAATAATATAAAGTTTTTAACTGCCAATTCATTCAAATTAAATTCTTTCTGGTAATAAATCAAAAGCCTATAGCTAGCTACTAGCTAGAATTTCACTTAATTTCTTTTTCTATCTTCTTTTACACTCAAAGATTGAAATATTGTTACTTCAAGGAAGGGGTGTTAAAAGGAGTTTAATTAAGCCAGTTGACATCATCTTTGGATTCCTTATAGCCCGTTTTGCCACTTTGCTTGGGCTGGCTTAATGAGCATCCTTGGAAAGGAACCAAGCAAAAGTTTAAAATCAAATATTTTATCAGTTATATGTGTCTTGGCAGAAGCGAGTTACGGCTAAGAAAATCTTTCCTACACATTAAAAGTGTAATTGTTGGTTTGCTTAACTTGTAGCTAAAAGATAATTCATTCAGGTATAATGGCCACTAATGTCACTTATTTCATCATATTTAAGATTGAGTTTCATATGGGGTGTTCATTTTCACGCCCATCTATATTGACTAGGAGAGAGAGGGGGCAAGATCAAACTACTACTCATGACTTTGAAGGCTAAGGACTCATCCTTGAATTACGTGTTAGTTAAAAGATCAAGTACAAGATCTACTTAGATGATTTTGGCTGCCAACCATGCCAAGAGAAAAAAGGGAAAAGCAAGAAAAAGAAGAAGACCATAGATATGATCAAAAGCCTTTGAAATCTTAAAGACTTAATTGTAAAGAGTGTTTTCTTATTTTTCTCACTTCACTGGATGGATTTCCTTCATTTTTTAAATTTATTATTAAAGTTTTTTTATTTTTCAAAATTTACTATATGAATTTCTAGGAAAAAATTAAATGTTAGACTATTAGTTTATAATGTTAACGGTCACGTATTCACATATAATTGATCGTTTAAGAGGTATTTATATATTTAAAAAATATCATTATTAGTAAAAGTGACTAATTATTTATGTTATTTTCAATTTATCCTTATTGGTAATTTGATAACTAACAATTATCTCAAAAAACAATTACCCCAACTCCAAAACTTAAATTTCATCCACCACAAATTCCTAACTTTCACATTAACAAAAATCCCTAATTCCCACTTACTTAAATTGAGCAATGAAAACGTCATATGCATAAAATAAGTTAATGATTAATGTTTAATTTTTCTTCTAGAGATGTAGATAGTAAATTTTGAAAAATAGAAAAACTCTTATAATAAATTAAAAAAATAAGAAAATCAATTTAGTAAAATAGAAAAATTAAAGATGTTTCTTTTTTATAATTAAGCCAAATCTCAATTACCGCAAATTGAAAGCGCGCGTAATCGAAAATATATTGTCACCACTACATTAACTTAATTCCTATGGTAACAATGAAAATGAAAATGAATTTCACTGAATAGGTAAGTGAAAAAGTAGAGAGAACTCAATTTTCTAGGTGAAAACGGGGAGAGAAAAAAACACAAGGGAGAAATCATTGTTGTTTGTCTCTTTGCATTCATGATAACAGTCATTTCTTATCGCTAACTTAGCGTATTCATGCATGTATCCTAGTTGACTTTATCCAATGACCAGAACCCAAGCTAGCTTTTGATCACACTGGAATTAAAATTTGTTGCAAAGTAATAATAACAACAGCAATAACAGCTGTTCAGAGTTGTTTTTTTCATTCAGAGATTGTAAAATAATACTAGCAATAATGATTTTTTTTTCCTGTGCTATATTTTATAGACCGATATAATTATTTTGTTTGTGGGTTTTGACTAAGATAAGATTTTCAAGCAATATCTAGACACCCATTTGATTACCAGCAACATTCTCTTGCAGTCAAATTTAGGATGATAGATGCTGGGCCATTATTATGATCCGTGATAGATAATTGAGGAAACCTAGGGTAGTCTAGTGAGATGTTTAAGCAACAAATTAAATGCAAGGCTTGCGTGATTGTGCCTTAATACTGCTAGGAAACCAGGTGTTAACTATACTCCCGACAGATTCAATTTACATTACCTATCAACATCATTTGATAGTTTTCTTTTTTTTCCTTGTGACCACATTATAAATATATTGTGTAAGAGACAATAGCGTTTGAACGGAATATATAACCTAGTTGTATAATATTATTTTGATCCGATTCATTATGATTTGGATTAAAATTTATTCAATTTATTCATTTTATCATTTCTAGTAGCATACTTAATATCCAAATTTAAAATTATATAAGTTAAAAAAACTCGTATTAGTTGAATATGTGTTTGATAATACATTTGATAGTTTTAAACTTTAATTGAACAATGGAATTGATTATCTTTCAACCTTGATTAATATAATACTGTTTTAAGAGATATAATACTGCTAAAAACAGTGTATTTAATTTATTCTTTGTAAGTAGTTAATGGCTAAATTCATCACAGCTACTACTAGTACTATCATAGAGACTACTCCTGACAAAAAAAAAAAGATTAATAAATGAACAACGTAATAAAGAAAAAGATAAAATGATTGAAAATCAATGGCAATAATCACTCTCGAATATTGCAGTGTTAGAACAAATAATGGGATTCCAAAATTGTTGAGTTGGTGCGGGGCAAGGAAACGCACATATTTTAAGGTGGTGGTAGGACAAAAAAACATCTTACAATAAAACCTGTTCAATGAAATCACGAATAAAAAATCATACTTTATAATTCAAAAACTAACTTAAAATTTGAAATTAATTTATTCACCAATGGTACAATAATTGATTCAAATTAAAAATTAGAACTATCTTAACAACATCTAAAGCACGTTCAACAATACTCATTCACATATTGTTAAAAAAACTATTGTTTCCTTCACATGTGATTGAGCCTTGGCATTTTTAATTTTCAGATTCTTACATAAGATAGTTATTTTTACACATTTAAGGATGATTATTTCTTTCAATTTCCATTAAATTTAGCACTTACATGCCACGGACTTGCTCATTCCCTTAACATTCTTCCTTTAAATGATTCCAAATTTCTTTGGATGAGTTGAGAATCATGATCCTGAGTAAGATCGTCTCAGAAACACAATAAATAAGTATGTCTTTGTCTTTGTCTTCTTAGTTTTTTTTTTTTTTTCCTTAGTGATGCTTTATTTGAATCATGGTGGGTTTTTAGGCACTAAAGGCACTTCACAATCTTCTTCCACAATATCTCACAAATCAAAAGACTTCATGTAAAACTTCACTTTTATCTTTCAAATGCCATAACTCTCCCTACCAAGGAGGAGTAATTTGCAAGAAACTAGATTCAACATCTATTTCACACGTCCCTCACGAAAGAGAGTTCTAGATATCAATTGTTAGTTTTAACTTGAGAAAAAATATAGGAAAGAAGGAAATATAATAGAGAAGAATGTGAGTCTTATTTGTAACAATTGACACACTTTTTTTTTATTGGATAAATCTCATATTTAAATACATTTGAATAACCGAATAAAATTGATGCTCCATTATTTTAGGAACTGTTACTGCTGCCTGATAATTCAAAAACAACATTAAAAACTAATTTAAAATTTGATTGAAGCTGACTTATTCACTAACAGTAAATGACATGATCACAAGGCATGGCTGCTACCTTCTAATGGAATATGGGGTAGGTCTAGGGGTGGAGTGACTTGGTCTTATTAAAAAAGACTAAGCTTAAATTATATTAAAAAGATTTTTTTAATTAAAAACATCAGCTTTAAGCTTTTAAAAAAAACTTATTAGGCATGATAAATTAACATGTTTATATATATATATATATATATATATATATATATATAATTATTAATATTAATAATAAGTTTTATAATAAAAACAATGTATGTAATAAATAGTTGGTATAGATAAGTATATTGACTTGTATATAAGTCTTTCTCTAAAATAAACTTTTAATTTGATCCGGTTAAGACTTAAATAAAGACCTCTAACAAATAAATAGGCCAAAGTCAAGTTTAATAATAATAAGATATGTCAGTTTTAAATTTATCAAAGTTTGATTTGTTTTATTTCCATTCCTAAATAAACCCAAAGAAAACCCTTAATTAAAAAAGATTGAATTATTAAGAACCCAAATCCTTAACGAATATTAATTACTATAAGGTACAAAGTAAGAAAAGGTTACAATAGGTGATGAAAAATGTGTCACAACTTTAGGGCAATAAGATCATCGTTGAAAAGGACGATAAGTCTTAAGAGGAAGTAACTTCATGAGAGTTTAAACTTAAAAAAAATGGATTGGAAAATTTGAGAGAAAAAAAGATAAGAGTGCATTTCTTAAATTTGGTATGATGTTGTTGGCCACATCAATTGACACCATAAATCATACTTATAAGTCATAACCTGGGAGTTTTATCCAAAGGGGTATTTTTTTTTCAATTTTTTAATTTGGAGGTTGATTTTAAATTATTATAAAAAAATGAGATAAGTCATGACATGTATTACGATTTTTTACATTTTTAACTGACATTGTTAAATAATTTATTACTTCAATTTAATTTTTTTATTTATGACTTTAAATCGTATAATTTTTTTTTGAAACTTACAATTTTAATGTCTTAAGTTTTTTTTATTTTATAAATTAATAACTTTGAAGTTGTAAGTGTTGTTTTTTTTTAACGTTTAATTTTTTTTAGGATTTCTTTATTTATTAGTATTTTATTTTCTTTTGTTTTCATTTTTTTTGAAAATTGTAAATAAATAAATATTTTCAATTTTACTTGTTATTAGTTTTATTTAATATCTTGCATATAATTTTTATATGGTTTTATTTAATATATCATATATTTTTTAATATTATTTTAAAATTTAGATAATTTCATATTATTTTAAAAATTTAAATAGTTTTTTTTTAAATAATGTTATTGAATTTAATTTGTTTTGTAAATGAAATAAAAACTAACATAATTAAATAAATAAAATTATTTACAATTTTTTTAAAAAATTAAAAGAAAAATAAAAAAATACAAATAAATAAAAAATCATAAAAAAATTAAAATAAAAAAATAAACTTACGACTTCAAAGTCATAAGTTAAAAAAAGAAAATAAAAAAAACTTATTACTATGAAGTAGTAAGTTAAAAAAAATAAAAGTAAAATTATACTACTTTGAAGTTATAAATAAAAAAATTATATTAAAATCATAATTTTATTTACGATTTTAATTAAAAAAAATTGTAACTGTAATACTTATTATGATTTATTCAATTTTTAATAATAATTTAAAATCGATGTGAAATGAAAAAATAAAAAAAGATTTATGGCTGGGTAAAAGTCCCTCATAACCCAATTGGATTGTTGCACCTCTTCATTATCTTCTCCCTTCCCTTCACCTTTTGTCCTTATTGTTAGTTACCCCTCAAGTTTAAGTATAAAGCTCAAATTAGCCTCTAATGTAGTAAGTTGTAACCCTTCATTAGTAGTAGTGTTTGTTAAGGATGTGTTACCCATTATGCCTGTGCCCTTTGCTAAATTGCACCGCGTGCTTACATTCCTCCATTGAAAAGCTAGAAATAAACAAAGAGCGCATGTTAACTCCAATATAAAACCGCTCTATTCCACCACTTCCACTTCTGTGTTTCTAGCTACGGAGGGAAACTGTTTCTCTCTCTAACTGGAAAAAGGAAGAAAAATAAAGTAAAACAGTTAGCTTTTTCTTTTTCTCCAACGAATGAAGCTCAAAGGCGAGAAATTTATGGTTTGAGTTCCCGTAAAGCCTTGAACTTTGTGGCTTCTTTTCCATTTTCACCGTACCTTTTTTTTTAGGCTTCACATATGTCTTCAGATATAAGCTAAGTTTGATTCTTCCCTAACCTCTTTGGAATTTACATTCAGCCATGGAAGCTTGCAATGCTGGTGTGAGTGTGTTGTTGTGTTTGGTTGAATCTGTTTTGGCAACAAATGTGAGTGTGAGTCCCTTCTAGAAGCTTTTGAATTAGCAAAGTTTTAAGCCTGGTAGTGTGAGTAGTGATGGGTAGGGATCGGCTGCTATTGGCAACGGTTGGACCGCCATTAAAACGGCGTGCAGGGTTGCGGAGGAAGCAGGCTGGAAGAGGGTCTTATAGGGGAAGCTAAAGCAAAAGTGGTGGTGTGAGGATTGGAGGGGTTTTGTATTTATTGTTGTTTTTTTTTTTTCTGTGGGAATCGAAGTGTCAGTGTCGGGTTTACAATCATTCAGACACCTGCTGAACAAACTGAGCTAGACTCCCGTTGTGTTTTTTTTTTTTGGAGGTGTGATTGATCACCCTTTTATTAGGGTGTCAAAAAGTTTTGATTTTGTGAAGAAGGGGAAGAAAATGGGTAGCAACCTGCACCGACTGCTCAGAAGCTTCTGTTTGGGCACTGATTGGAAGTATGCCATCTTTTGGAAGCTCAAACAACGGGCTCGGATGTATGGTTCATGTTCTTCTCATTTTTACTTGTCCTTCTTTTTTGAGGTTTATTTGTGTAGGTTAAATTAGTTTTTTTTGTTATTTAATTTATTCTTTAGATTTAATTTGGTCTTCTAATTTTTTTCGGATTTAATTTGGTCTTCTATTTTTTCAAATCAGTTCAATTTGGTCTTACCTTCCAAATTGGATCAAAGGTATTAAGAAATCACACTTTTTGACGGTTTTGAACGGTCACAAAATGCATATTTCCTAACACGTGAATTTAATTTAATATAGGCGATTGGACCAAATTGATTAGAGGACAAAACACTAATTTAACCATTTATGTATTGGATAATTTTAGTGTGAAAAATGTTTGTCCCTAGCCTATCTTGTTTTCTTCTTACTAGTTTGGTGATTTCATGTTTGAGCTTAGTTTCTTTCATTATAGCGCTTTATAGGTGATTAGATTTGAGCATATGTATGATACTTGTTAGAATTATCTATTTTTGGATTTTAAACTAAAGGGCATGACTTGAGTATATCTAGAACCCATGTTTTCTTTCATAGTAATTTTTGGAACGGGCCAAGTATGGGAGGGGTTTACTCTTGGATCTTCTCAGTTTTGGATTAAGGAAAACTAGTGTGTTCTAGAAGCATCTAGTTTTATGGATTCTTACCATTCTGTCCAGTCAGAGTCATATGTGTTATTATTGTTGTTGTGTGTCTGCATTGGGATAATATTTGCATTTATTATTGTTATGATAATACTGCGTGGTTATCTATTGATTTGTTGGTCTCACATGTACTTAGCCCAAAAATTTAAACTTGATTAGTTTCCTTAAATTATTTCTGTATTGTGTTGTTTGCCTGAAGGATCTTGACATGGGAGGATGCTTACTATGACAATCCAAGTATTTGTGAGTCTTCCGAAAACAAGAGCTGCCATAATTCATTGGAGCAGATTGGCAGTGCGGATTTTTCGCATGATCCTCTAGGGTTAGCTGTGGCAAAGATGTCATATCATGTATATTCATTAGGGGAAGGGTATGGCTTAACTAATAAATGTATATGCTACTTAAGATTAAATTAATCTTTATATAGCTCCTAGTCTAATGTCTTTTTACAGAATTATTGGACAGGTAGCTGTTACTGGAAAGCATCGGTGGATCTGTGTAGATAATCATGTTACAAGTTCTGGCCCATCTTTTGAGGTGAGGATTTTTCTTCTTAAATATTATCACTTTGTAAGATTTGAAATCCTCTAATTGAAACTGGATACATATGATGCATTATCTTCATAACTAATTGTCCAATCAATCTCACACTATTCCTCCTGTTTGGTTTGTTTTCAGTTTGCTGATGGGTGGCAATCTCAGTTTTCTGCTGGAATTAGAGTAAGATAATGCTAACAATATAGAATTCAATCTCAATGAAAATAGCCAGAGAGAAATTTTCTGTATTTGCCTCGAAATTGGAATTGCCTCAAAATCTCTAGAGATACTGGTCAATATATTTATGATTTAATTTGAACAATATATTTGGAAAATTGTGGTTACTGGTTAGTATGATAATGGACTTAATATGGAAAATTATCTAGCGATTCAAGGACCCACGCTCATTATTCCTATTTCACTCACTGCAGCCAGACCCATGCCCATGCATACATTTTTATTTAGAGTATATAACATTTAGAAAAGTTAGTAGAACGAGATGAAAATATGTCATCTGCATGTTATCATATTACCTTGTTGAGCATTGAAGTCTGCTTTTGTGATTCAGATTCCAGAGTTATATCGTATGTTGATTAATCACATGTGCTACGTAGTATCAATGGATTCATAACAATCTTTTTGCCTAAAAGTACTCCACTTAATCCTAAATGGACTCTTCATTTGTTATAGAGTTATAGTTATATTTTTCAAAATAAAGGAGATGAAGCTAGATTTTTGTGATATGATAGATGGATTTTTGCATTTGTATGATAATGAAGCTACAAAAAGTTGTGGCATTATCTTCCCAATGAACAAAAAGAAATTTTAAAAAATTAGGTTCTTGAATCTGGACTTCTGGTGAACTCAATGTTAGAAATCTCATGGTTTTCTTTTGGAAGATGATTTTTTCTACAATAAGTTTTTTCATTAACAAACATTTGCTTTGCGTTGTAGACCATTGTTGTTGTAGCAGTAGTTGCCCTTGGAGTTGTTCAGCTTGGCTCTTTAAATAAAGTAAGATGACTACAGTCTTCTTCCTTTTTTTTTTCTTGCTTAAGTTCCATGTTCCTGATGAATGTGGTTGCTTCTTTGGTTCAGTAACATATCTGTTATCCCTTACTATTCTTTTCATTGCATCCTATTTTTAGTATTTTAAAGTTTGTTTGCATTGTATTTTTAAAATTTTTCTATCATAAGATAACTATTCAAATAATATAATTTACCTTGTATTTCTCCATCTAATTTTGGTAACTGCTTGGGTGATGATTGAGATATTGATTGAATACTTATGAATCCTAATTCCTAATTACACAGTATATATATATATATATATAGTGAAAACTTAATAGCCCATGTAGGGCATAAAATATAAAGGGATTTTTTAGTGCTGATTTTAGGGATACAATTCTACATATGATAACACTGATTATTTAGAAACATTACATACTTGTTCACTTACAAGCATGTTGGATTGAGTGGAGGTCTTCAGTAAATGTTGACCTAAATGGTAGAGAGCTTAGATAATAGTGAAAACCCCTGCTTTTGGCATCTCTTTGTTTTCTTTGTTATATAAATTGGTATTGGAAGTGGATGAGAAGTTTATTACTTAGATTAAGCTTTTAGCTTTTATTACAGACTTGTGCTTAGTTGCTCGTTTTACTCCCCAAATTACTTCTATGATCTATTCTAACATGTTGACAAGCAAGTGTTTTGTAAATTGGTAGGTCTCGTGCTTAAGTTTCTGTGTATGATTTAGATGGATATGATTGATTTAGCATATTTTTGGATTTATGTTGAATATTTATGCAGAAGTCCATTTATGATTGAAATATTTAATAATCTTCTCTGCCTTCCCTGATAACAGGTTACTGAAGATATGGGGGTCGTGTCCTGTATCCGAAGTCTCTTTTTGTCTACTCAAGATTACACAATAAGCCATGTTCATAATCAAGTACAAAATAGTGTGAAGAATTCCTCATCTGTGGTAACCTTCTGTCTCTACTTCTTTCTATGTGTATGTCTTCACTTTGCATGAATGTGCTTGTGTGAGTAGGGTACAGATTGTGTGACCATTAGCATGCACATCTTTTCACACACTATTAGAGCAAACAGCGCGTACATGATTGGTTTTTTTTTTTTTTAATCCCAGATGCATTGAGCATAATCATAAGATTTACGTTTCATTTTTCTCTTTCAGCTGGATACCAAAACTTCAAAAAGCATGCCTGCCTTACATGATACAGAGAAAACCATGAAGCATGAAGCACTGGATATTTTAATGCCCTTTCAATGTCCTAGGAAGAATTATTCACCTCACGCTGTTCATCAGAAGATGGTTGTTGATGTGGCCAAGCATGATTTTCCTGAATTAAACAGTGATAGAAGTTCCATTTTGCTTCAGTCAATGTCAAATATGATGAACGTGGAGCAACAGAAATTAGTAGGGATGAGACCTGTAAATGAGAGTAAGTTTGAAGGGAACAGTGGCTGTGAAGATAAAAGTTTGGAATCAGGAAAAAATGTTTCATCATTTTTACACAATTTAGTAATGGATAATAATGGTGTCAATGATTTAGCATGCCCGTCAGAAAATGTTGGAGTAGATCCAGTATCCTTCTCTTCAGGCTTTCTTGATGCAGCTGTTTGTGTGAGCGATAAGTTTCAGTATGTAGACATAAACGAAAAAGGAGTGTTGAATGTGCCCAGACCTTCAGATGCAAACTTCCAAATAAAAAGTGAGAAGTCAAAGTTTCAGACTGAACCTTGTTACAAGGATACCTCATACACAATGAAGTTTCCTGCTGGCTATGAGCTACATGAAGCACTTGGACCAAGTTTTCTGAAAGGGAGTAAGTGTTTTAATTGGGCAGCGGAAGCAAATCAAGATGTTAAAAATGCTGAGATGTCAGATGAGATTAGCTGTAGCCAATTGACTTCTGAATTTCGCCCAGAGCATCTCTTGGAAGCTATGGTGGCTAACATTAGCCATAGTAATAATAATGTTAATAGTGAGTTATCATTTTCGACATCAATGCAGGCTGCAATTGCCTCAGGAAGAAATCCTGAAGGTTCTGTTCACACTATTAATTCTGAAGGCTGTTCAATAGATCAGCTTCCTTTTGTTAAAGAGGACAAACATTATAGTTTGAGTTCATCTGGGATATGCGGTGTAATGTCCCCAAAGGGATTTTCTTCTACATGTCCTAGTTCATGTAGTGAACAGTTTGAGAGGTCTTCTGAACCAACTAAGAACAGCAAGAAGAGGGCTAGGCCTGGGGAAAGTTGTAGGCCTAGACCAAGGGACAGACAACTGATACAAGATCGTATTAAGGAGTTGAGGGAACTGGTGCCAAATGGTGCAAAGGTATCTTCTATCACATGCATTTGCTAATCCTGTCTCAGTAAGTTTTTGATTTTTTGATGTTGTTCCTATTCGCATGGCTAAATATTTTATATGCTAACGTCAACAGTGCAGTATTGATTCATTGCTGGAGTGCACCATTAAACACATGCTCTTTCTTCAGAACATAACTAAGCATGCTGACAAGCTAAATAAATTTGCGGATACAAAGACAAAGGTAAGGTTTAATGGGATTTTAGAAGTCTACCTCTGGTTCATAGGCTATAAAGAAGTTAACTGATTATACTTTTGATCAATTAGGTAATGGGTATTGATATTTGATTGCTATAACTACACTGGTTTCTTACTTAGGATTACACAGTATGTCATGCACATAATAAGGCTTTGGCATTTTAAAAATTAAAATTAATTTTGAATATTTTAAAATATAGTCATTGTTGAATGTTTAAGTTTGGTATTGATTTATGCTTTGAGTTCTTAAGTTACTTATACTTCGCCTCAAGAAAATGTATTTCACATTTTTACTGAAAAATGAAAATGATGACATTAATTCTACATTTTCTCCTTAACATTTTCCCTTCAGGATACTTTAGCTGGACCCTAAGATTTTATGTTGTTTAAGTGAGTGCTTGTATTGTTAAATGACCCATTTAAAAAATATGATTGGCTCGGTATGAACAATTTATGAAGGTATAATTTAATATTTATTATATTATCTCTATTGTTTAATGCTATTGCAATTGTGCAGTTACATCACATGGAAAAAGACATTCCTGGTCAACAAGGTTCAAGTTGGGCAATGGAAGTAGGAGGCCATCTGAAAGTTAGTTCAATACTAGTGGAGAATCTTAACCAGAATGGCCAGATGTTTGTTGAGGTGCGTAGCAGTTCAAAATTACAACCTTAATATATTATTCTAGAATAAACATCCTTATGAGAAATGGAGGCTAGAAGCCCTTCCATGTGTGCTAATTATACTTATGCTGCAGATGGTGTGTGAAGAGTGCAGCCATTTTCTTGAAATAGCAGACGCCATCAGAAGCTTAGGTATGACAATTTTGAATGGTGCAACAGAAGCTCACGGTGAGAAGACATTTGTATGTTTTGTGGTCGAGGCAGGATCAGAGGTAAGATTTATTTCTCGTTCAATTAAACAAACTAACTGCCGCTCCACTTTTACACTCTCCAGTGCCAATGAAATAACATGCATGTTCTGAAATTAATTAAAATATGCTGTAAAAACTGTTTGTGTATCATGATGATTCATGTATGAAAACATTTTAGTAATTGTTTCCTGCTTAGATACTAATACATGGAGAGTAAAGTTTCACCTTGAAAGGTGTTCTGTGGTCTATGATCACATAAAATTCTAGTTGCATTTTTTATCTTATACACTGCTCCATGGAATGGAACAGCACTTACATGGGAAGGCACCTAATTCATAATTTTATGTAAGAGTTATGGTAATTAAAGTTGTTGTAAACTTATTGATAGCTTTAAACTTCAGTAGAACTATCTCTTTGATAGATCATTTGAATTTGACATAAACTTTATATTGACCATTATGTTTCTCAATTAAAAGAGTATATGTTGAAATTTTAAAAAGTTGGTACATTACATGGTAATGCACGCAATACAACGTGCAAGAGTTCTTGAATATATACTTTTACTCATTTCTTTATCGTAATGTTCTAATAACTATCATGTGATTGACACAGTCAATTGTCTGTCACAGGGCCAAAACAACAGAAATTTACACAGATTGGATATCTTGTGGTCACTTGTTCAATTACTTCAATCCAAGAGCACAATGTATTCATAAAAACTATTTGATTCTTGGAACCTTAACAATGCTAGGGTGTGTTACTTTACTCATCTTATGTTTTCAATTTGAATAAAAAAAAATAGAAAATAAGATTGGAAACATGTTTGGTTGTACTTTAGAAATTGTTTTTCTTTTGAAAACATTTTCTAAACCTAGACCAAATCAGAAAACATATAAAAGGTTTTTTTTTTTTACATTGAAAAAAAAATATGGTAGATGAAAAGGATAAAAACACCTACTCTTTGTAATGTTGTGCTTGATTTTTTAAATTTTGTGAGTATTTTAATAAAAAATAAATATTTCATGATTGCCACAAATGTTGAAGATACAAAAAGTTAACAAATAGTTATAATATAAAGAAATTTACCTTCTCTTCTAATTATCAATCATTCACATTGAAGTTACACAAATTAATATGAACAAATGATAATTAAATGATTTATACTTAGTGGTTTTGTTACAAACTAATAATAATTTATATATAGAAATTATAAATGAGATGTTTTTTGTCAATAGCATTTTTAGGATTTTTTTTTCTCTCAAAACGAGTATTTAAATATTTTTTTTGTAATCACTTACATATCTATCATTTTCATCTTCTAGATTGAATTCAATATTTTTTAAAATATTTAAATGTTTAAGAATAACCTTATATCATATTATAGATTATTTATCATAATATAAAATATATTTTATATGTTAAAATCATTTATTTAGTATGAATCTTAATTTTTAATTATAATATATATAATTTATACACTACCAAATATTCATTATAAATTTTATTTAAATAAATTATAAGTATTTATCTTGTACTTTGCACAGGTTAATATACTTCATTTTCATCGAATAAATTAAAATGTACTTACACTACATTTGTTAATATTATTTTGATTATTCTTCACTGAAACAACAAAATGTGTTAATTAGATGCACCAGATTACTTGTCATGTTGGTATGTTACATATACATTGTTAATGCACAAATCTTTAAAGAGTCCATACCATTGCAATTGCATGTGCAACCAAAGAGCTAAATTAAGTTATCATGTATTGTCGTCCAATCATAATTTTTTGTTAACATAACTTATAAAATAATGGATCTTCTTATATTTGGGTGGGTTTTTGTGGGATATAACGAGAATTAAATTCATGTTCTATGAGTTTATTATTTATCAACTGATCAAATTTTTATCGATCAAATCCACTATTTAAACTAGAATAATCTCTTACCAATTAGTTTATGCACTTGGGTAAAGTTTGTTCTCTCTCTTTTCGTTTAAGAAGATATTTCACTGGCTTATGACTAAATTACCCAATCAATATTTGGCAACACACGGTTACCTACGTAAGAATCCATGTAATTACAAGCCACCAATGTTGGGTAACAGTGTCACACCACTATTTCACCCAATGCCTCTGAAAGTAATTGTGACAATATATCTCCCTCATTTTGAAAATATGCTCCATGTATTGAATCACTGTTTCCCTGTTTCCCAGGTAAATTAAAACAAGTTTCACAAAGGAATTTCTTTCTGTCCAATTATACACGCATGCATTCTCGTTTTGAGTGAAACCTCATAAGAAATTTCGGCCAGAGACTGATCAATAGTGAATAATACACTCCAAAAAATCTTGCCTTCTCCTTAAAAAAATATAAACAAAAAATCTTGCCTCTCCTTAAAAAAATATAAATATTAATCATATTAATCTTTAAATATGACATTTGTATGTGATTTTTATAAACTAGTTAAACTTCTATATTCTTAATGTCAGTAAAGGCTTGACATGAGTTGATATATTAATCCTTAAACATAGAATACTTTAATTTAATGGCCTTAAAAGGGATTAATCTAACATTTCCAATCTTTATGAATCAAATTAAGTGAATTTTTTTATACTTTTTGGGTTTTGCCAATCATCAATACCTTGAGGCTAGGACATTGTTAACGAACTAAAATATTTTTTTATATTAAAAACCATGTTAAGATGTATTACAACTGATCAGTAAATAATATCTTATAATAAAAAAATTCACTTTTATTTTTATAACCATGCATTCCTCTTATTAATATTTGCTATTTGTTAAAGAAACATGTTTCAACGATTTTTTTCAACACAAATAATTTGAGTGCTTAAACATTAATGTCCTACTTGAGTATTAAACATAATCTATAAACATTTAAAAGAGAAAAAAAAAGATTAAATATTTAAACTTCTCAATTAAAATGGATTTATACAATTAATTTTTATAAAAACTCTTTCATCTATAGTCTTTGAAAACTAAGTTGCATAAGTAAATTTTAACTTTCTTCATTTCAATTTTTGATTTTCTTATATCTTATGAATGGTTACTAAAGAAAATTTTCTAAATATGATTAAATTAAGCAACACATGCTCCCTCTCCCTTGTTAGCAGTCGGGAGTTAGAGGACCATCTTGGAAATCAAACATTATAGTGTCCCTCCAGTTTGCTACTTTGGCCACAAGAAGATCTCCATTGCAGAAATACCTCACTCTCACCTTAGGGTCACGAGAATACCACTCTTTCTTATGACCCTTAACATCTCATCCATGACACTAGCAGGAACACCATGATTCACCATCTGAAAGAACCCCTTCTGATGCCTCGCAAATCTCTCTCGCTATCTATAACCTACCGGTTCGAATCTCTCCAACTGATATTTATAACAAAATTAACAAACTAACCTGTTTGACGATTAAAAATATATAACCCGTGACAACAATTTTCATCATCATCATATCCTGTGAAATCTATCACAGGAACCTTGTGTTGTTGGAAGATGTTGGTGATGAATAGATGAGGAGTCTGGGAAGCTTGAGAATACCAGAATCTACGAGCACTTTCACTCCTGCTTTGGTATCTTTAAACTCCTTCACTTCCTTGGCTCTGTCATAGCCTGCACCCTCTTTGTCAAAACCCACCACTTTCATGCTATTGCTAGCTATGCTCTTTACTCTGAAGGTATTTATTGCTTCAAATTTGATACTTGGTGGCCATTCATAATTATACCAAATATGGTACAAGATGCCGAACATTGAACGTAGAAAACAATAATAATAGTAGTAATAATAAAAACTAGAAGAAAATTGCAAATTAGATACCTATAAACTTTTGAGAAAAGGAGTTATGCATAATGATCATGCAAAATATTTTATATCATCTTTTAATCAAAATCTATAATGTATGATAAGATTGTAAATTTTTAAAATAATTATTTTAAAAAAATTTAAATGATTAATTATGATTATAAATTTATTTTATATTATTATTAAATTTTATTTTTTTATTCATAAGAATCAAATTTAATAACAAAGAATTTATATAATAACTCATAGATCCTACTTAATCAATTGAAATATATTTTATTTATATAAAAATGAAAATTGTTTGAGATCACGTGTACATATCATTCATTATGAGGAAATAATATTCAATGTATTATAATTAAGGAATGTGATAAACTTTAAATCTATAATTACGTTATATATATATATATATATATATATATATATATATATATATATATATTTAAAAATTACATATAAATAATTGTGATAATATCATTAATTAATTACACGTAAAATATGTATCATAATCAAACACCCGAAATATATCCAACAATATCAGCCAAAAAAACTGTACTAGTATTTTTTTTTTAAAGATAAAAAAGAACGTACTGTATCAATTTGCGTGAAAAACAAAAAAAAGCACAAAATTGTGTGAACAGATATGACAAGAAAACTCGTATCTGTGACTATCTATCCAACTTCGTCTCGACTTTGACGGATAATACGTGAGTTGATCGGGTATGAGTGCGTGTTTGGGTTTTTCTCGATAACTAAAAATTGGATACAGGTATGGGATTACTACATCCGCCCTGATCCCAAACCCAGACCTGCCTCGTCATTTAAAATTTTTAGAATTTTTGCATAATATAATTAAAAGGCCTAGAATTTTTATTACTAATTAATTTTATTTTAGAATTTTAACATAATTTAATATTCTTTTCTTAACGATTTTTGTAGACACATGCCTATAATAAATTTATTGAGATATAAGTAGTTAAAAATAAATGTTTAACAAATAATTTATTTTTTCTAAAATCAAATTTTTAATATTTTCTTTTAAAAAAAATATTTTTCTAATTTAAATTGAGTATGAGACGGATAGGTAATATCTGATACCCAACGAGTATGAATATAAGATAATAAATTTTAACTTGTCAGATATAGATAAAGTATATGGATATATTGGGAAATCGAAATCAAGGATTAAGGATTATGTTCGTCTCCATTCCGTCTCATTCCCATGTTGATGATGAATCCACCAAAGAGTCTAATCATGTCTACTAGGAGCAATAATGATTGGTCTTATCTTTTTTTGGATAGTTTAGGAATTATATCATTTTGTAAAAAAGAAAAATAAAAAGGAATTATGTCTTTTTATAACATAGTTTAAGTCTATAAGAATTATGTTTGACAAAAATAATTCACAATATTATATGCTAATTAATAAAAAAACATTTTTTAAAATAATTCGGACCCATAAATATGCAATTGAAAAAAGAACCGGTCTCCTATCTATGTGGAAAAATGGACCTATTCCTAAATAATCCCAATGCACAAAAAGACAACACGAAATTAGTTTCACATAGACAACACATAAAGTAGTAAGTAGTAACATCCTACAAAGCAACTAAAAACAAAGACCTAACTAAAACCAACGACAATTAATTTCATTCTCTAAACATATAAATGCCACTTTCTTCTTATTTTTTATGCACCAATATCACTTTTTTATCCTTTACACCTGCAAATCTGCAATTGTCCTTTTAAAAAGATTACATTTACTTAGCAGGGATAACAATCACACAATAAAAATCAAGAAAGGACGATGTTCAAATGCCGACAAGCACAATATTCATTTTCCGATGTCACTGTCCAATCATTTGATGAGAACAAAGGTGCCTCAAAATATAACACATCTCGCATTACCACTTATACTTTCCATATGATTTTATACGATGAAATTGATCGATATCCAAATTAAGATTTTTTTCATAAAGCCAATTAAGGTAAATTAAATATAACAAGTATGATTTTTTTTACCATGTATGAAGTAATTTTTACTGAAAATCATGATTAATTTTTGTTGAGGGTTATAAACATACATAATGTGAGTATTTTTTTTTTATATTTTTTTTAACAAAATTTATTTCATATTCAATGATTAATTGAAATTGAAACTCTTGATCATCTGATTAAAGAAAACATAAATTATTATAACTTGTGTCAATTGTTATTGGTTATAAGTATGATTTTATACTCTATACGGTATGTTTGCCAATAGATTTTATTATTTTGATTGTTTGATAATTTTAATTATTTTTTATTATATAAGTTTTATGTACTTCTAGAATTTTTCCTTTGCGGATTTTCCTTAAAAAACTTATCCACGGTATAAACCTTTGTGGATAATTAGTTTCATTCGGAGTTTAATTAAAATTTGCATGAAATTTTTTGTGGATAATATCACAAGAACAAAATACATATCTGCAGGAAATTTGGGTGAGGAAATAGGTTGTTTTAGGAAATTTGCTGCGGAAAAATATACAAGGAAAGGTTTCTTGTGAAAAAAAAATTAATTGTAGGGAAATTCACAGGTACCTTTCTTTTGGTTTTAGCTTCCATGGGAATTTCATGTGGAATCATTATTTGTAGGAAAAATAATTGATCTGCAGAGAATTTTCCTACAGATTTCTAAACTCGCAGAATTTTTTTATGTGGATTTGAAATCAATACAAAAGTTTCCTACAGGTTGCAAAATCCGTGGGAAATCAATAAAAAGAATTTTTTTCTTGCAAATTTTTCTACATATGTAAATACGCAAGAATTTCCCTGTGAAATTTTTAAAATTTATTTGTGAAACAATTTTTAAATGTACCAAAATATCTATTTTTTAATTTTTTTTTAAAAAAATCTTCAAAGTTTTATTTAATTTATAAAATATTACTATAATAGTAAAGTTGTACATTGATATGACCTTTCCTTTACAACAATATACTTTGATACTGGTGTGAAATTTCCTTGTTTAATGAATTATAACTTCACATGCTTAAAACTTGCATCTTCTTTTCTTTCGCCAAATATTTAGCATACTAAAACAAGGCATCATATTCCTTCTCATCACACGTTGGTCCATTTCATTGGGAAGGATTTGTAGAAATCGAGGTAATGGTGAGGAAATCAAAGAACGAGATTATGCTTGCAGTGCTTATTGGAGCAGATGGAGATTGTCAATTTTCTTGTCAACATGCACACAACACCTCTTGGATATATTCTAATTTTATAATTGATAATCTTAGACGGATTCAAGACCCTAAGTTAGTGGGTGTAAATTATAAAAAAATAAAATCAATGGATTCAATTATATAAATATAAATAAAATAAAATATAAAAATATAAGATTTTATTTATAAATTTAATGAATTTTGAAAAATAAGAGAATCAAGTGTATACTCTCGACTGGCTGTAAATTCGCCACTGATGATAATTGATAAGTTATATTATATTTGGGAAGTACTAAGAACTTGTATACGAGTGTAGAATTCCTTGATCTATGCTTCAAAATTCAAAATCGCTTTCAGTCAAGTATCTACTAGGTGCACCTATTTACGATGGAGACTAGGGTGGCAAACTTGAGAATGTCTCTCAACGTGGGAAGGCAATTTTTTTTTACCGTTAGATATATTTATTATGAGATTGATTGTTCACATTTTCCTTTTCACTTTTCTTCACGTTTGTTTTTTCTTTCGATTTTACACTTCATTTTCTCTTTTCCTGACGGGTCCAAATCTAATAATCTCTGAATATTAGAAACTTTAGGAAGATTCTTCTATCTACCATTGTGAATGCTAGAAACCATGCATAATAATAATTTTGGTTTGAAATTTTGAAACACAATATTTTAGAAGATACTTTTCATTTGCTATGCAGTTGCAAACTTCTTTCTCGCAATCTCTTCGTCATTTGTTATTTGTTATCATTCTAAATTTTGTTTTAAATTACAATTAAGTCCCTCATTCCTTTGCCCCCGAGTTTCAAACTTGCTAACGTTTTCCATCACCATTCATTCTGAATTTTGATGGGTCTTGAACAGTTTGATTGTTCTTTCAACACAAGTAATCCACAAGCAACAAAAGGGTATTGGAGGATCGATCACGATTGTCCATATTAGGTGTCAGTCCCTTCAAATTTATCAGTTTTGCGACATCATTTAATATCAATCCTTAGATTTTGACTAAGCTTTCAATTTCATTTTACTTCATAGATTCAGTTAAATTGGTAGAATTTGTGCTCCTAAAGTCTAATGTGACACTCAGATTCGTCGTATTTTCTTTAAAAAAAAATTCAAAAAAGAGTTCACAATTAATACATCCATTCTTTTTTTAAAAAAATTAATACATCCAAGAGGTTCACAGTTTCCTTCTCATGGTGGGAGACATTCTCGGGTCTCCCAATCTAATCTTTACCCTAGTTGACAATGTTAAACTATTTAAAGTGGATGGAGTTTATGCCTAGACGAAGATTCATGTTCAAAGTTTAAAACAAAAAAAAAAGAAGAAAAACAGAACACATGACCTAACTAGTTCATGCAAAACATGAGAGAAAGACAGCTAAAGGATGAAAACTCAAATTTTGAGCATCCTTACTGGTGGAAACTCAAATTTGGAGAGTATTGTGAGGAATAAAATGGAAACGAAAATGTGATACACAATACCTTGAAAATAAAATGACCCAGTAAAATTAGAGCTAGAAATGAGAGAGAATGAATAATCCGAAAAGCAAACAATGAGCTAATAAGATTACGTTATGTTTGTGTGTGGTATTTTATTGTGCTTAGTACTGTGTCATGTGGATCATTATCACTTCTGCATTGAATGTTTATGGTCCTATGTTATTGCTATAGAAAATAAGAAAATTTAATTGTCATTGTTATAAATAGTCTAACTTCTCTAAATATTCAAAGTGTTTTATGATCTTTTCTCTTTTTTCTCCTTCAGTGCAAAATTCATTTTAACTTTGTTGTCTCTAAATAATATAAAAAAGTCTATCTAATTCAAACTATAGAAGATAAAATTAGACTAGATGAACTTAAATATTATAATAAAACTAATCAAATCAAACCAAATACTAATTTATTTTTATGACCAAATAAATAGTTTTTCATCTAAAAACTAATTTAAATTAAATAACAAACACCCTTGCTATTAGGAGTAATTTTGGGTATAATACATTATTGAAATAATCTAGTGTTTATAGATATTCCAAACACACCCTAAACATATGTTAATACTCCATTGTTTTTATTTCTCATTCTGATTGTGCTACCTTTTTTCCAAAATCACCTTCTTCCAACACACAAAGATGAGACAGTGTTGGGCTAAATATTTGTTACTGTGTACTTTGTTTGAATTTCAATACTGGTACAAATATGAATTCTAATAATAATAAAAAAATAAAACTCCATTTCAAAGAATCATGGATTAAAAACCTTAATTTCTTATATTTGATATTAATTTTAAAAATATTGCTAGGAAATAATGTTTTCAAAGAATGTTTTTTTAATCAGTTTTTCATGAAAATATTTTTTTAATATAGAAAAAATATCATCTTACTCTTTATTAAGTTATTTAATGCGATAAAAATATTACATAACTAAGATTCCTAAAAAGCATGATTCACATGATTCTGAGGCAGAGAAATTTCAATGTCAACCCTACCAAACACCATGCATTCCAAATATAAGAAAATCCTGACTTCTTAATTTAAACGGATAAATTTTACCAATTGAATCATTTTAGGTCATTAATTCTTTTTTTATTACTTATTAAAAATTATCCAAATTAACTGTTTTGCTTTTTCAAAAACCTAATCCACCAAAGCAACGCAAGCTCAATTGATCCGCAATATTTCCCTCCATGCCCAACACAAATTTATGTTTTTGAAAGTGGAGAAATCATCATATAACATGATGGTAAAATACAGGTACAAGAAGAAAATAAAAAAAATGAGAGGAAGGAAACACAAATCGGGAGGTAGTGGAGAACTCAAGTTGAGTTATATAATAACATCACGTGCCAGACTTTCAAAGACTTTACATCAAGATAGATAAAACAGAATGAAAGTGACACTCTGAAGATTATGCGCAAAGGCTTCTCATCCTTTTGTTTTCCTTTTTGAAAGACAAGTTTAGCAATTGAAAGATAGTTTCTAACGCCATGATAACAGATCATACAAAAATAATAATAGCCAATAATTTAATCCAAGTGAAGCCAAAACTACCAAGCTCAAAGGGAGGAAGATTGATTCTGAACCAGAGAGTACTCAACCCAAATCCTGGCAGATTGGAGAGGATATGATGAAGAACCAGGAAACAACAGCCCCCAATGAAAGGGGTCCAATGCTGCAAAAACTAATAGGTTTTTGTCTTTGGAGCCTTCTTGGGTACCCTTCTAGGGATGGAGTTTTTCATGCCAATGAAAAACAATAGAGCCCCGAAAAGAGCCATGTTCTGCAAGGAGTAATTATATTTGATGAACAAGTGCAAAAATACATCAAGTCACATTGTAATAACAGCTTGAATATGGCACACATGAAAATAAATCCGAAATTAAAAATTAAAAAAATCACTGCTCCAACCTGTGTAAATTTGATGAACAGTTGAGTAAATTCTTTGTCCTCACTGTCATAATTGTAAAAATCATAATGGATTGGGGTAGCAATCAGCTGGTGCAGGAGCTAATGCCAAGAAAAAAAATTAAATTAAGAGTTATAACTAGAAAAATAAAGCACATGAGAAGAAAATGAAATCCAATATATTCATAGAGAAGATTTGACTACAAACCAGAAGCAAAGCTCCAAAAGAGCTGCCAAATATGAAAAGAACCCCTCCAAGGCCCTTCAGAGCAATAGCCCCAGCAATTAAAAATTTCAGCTGTTCAAAACATCAGTGATATCAGAGAAATTCTACCATACAAGATAATATAATATGCATGCAAGAGAGAGGAAAATTACATTTTGATGTATAAGATAAGGTGTTATATGTACATAACAGTCCTAATGCAAGAAAGTCAATTATTTTCAATTGTAATTTTAAATTGTGCATAACTTCCCCAACCCTTGTCTATCCCCCAACATTATCAATTTTATTGACAGATCAACTGTTTTTATTTTTCTTCTCAATTTTATCATTCATGGCTAACACAGGCTGAATAACCTTGCCAGTTGAGAACCCTAAATTTGGTATGGGCAAGCCCAAATAAACCTCAAGGATAAAGGCAATACTAATATCCACTAATACCATGTCCTCAATGGCTCATTCTTCTTTTTCAAATCAAGTACATTCCTTTTATTTTAGTGAAAGGGTACAATCATCCGTCAACATACACTGCAAGTTCTGCAAGATAGTATTACATAACTATTTACTATTGTAGTATTAGATAAATTCTTCAATTACTATAAATTGAAAACAGGCACAAACCTACTTTTCCAAAAAAGACACACACCTGCATACAGCATATGCACATGAGAGACAGAGAGAGAGAGAGAGAGAGAGAGAGAGAGAGAGAGAGAGAGAGAGGGAGGGAGAGACAGAGAGAGACTAACATCAATCTCAGGAAGTTGAAAGCCAACTTGAGAATGCACTCGATGTGTAAAGGCATCAAACTTAGGTCTGAGTGCTTTTGCTGCAGGTCCCCCATCAACTCCAAATTCGTTAAATCTATAGTAAAACACAAAAGACACATTAAACAAGATAATTCACTTAAAGCACAAAAACCAAAGCGGGGATGGACCACAAAAAAGTCAAGAGAATCAGTCAACAATTAATTAGCAAAAGAGTGCTTGCAAAATTAAAACATCAAATTGAAAGAACTTAATTATTAACCTTAGTCTCTAAGTCAACATGGAAAGTAAGCACAACACAAGCAAAGCAACCAACCCCATCAACTCCTCCAAACCCACAACGAATAATTTCTAAATCAAGCACAATTGAATGTATAGTAAAATCATAATAATGAAGTCACACACAAGAATTCAAAGCAACCCAATTCAGTAAGAATGAGAACATGGTCAAGCAAAAGCCAAATTACTCATTACACAGCAAAATATGGTAAGTATTTTTTTTTCTGACCAAGGTCCGAAAGGAGTGACACATCTACGTCAGAGGATGGGGGTGCACACAAGTATTCTCCTCCCAATACGATTTATTTCATATCAAGGGCCAACCAAGATTAAACATAATAACATAAATATACCATATTCCAGCTTTAAGATAATATCCCTTCACAAGGAAATGAAATCAGACATATAAATCTGCGGCCTAGACAAGAATTAATTTAATAATTAGAAATATTCAAAAAACCAAAAATAAATTCGAGCTCCTCGCACTTCAACCAAATCTGAGCACAACTAGTTAACATGATAACGTCAGAATAATTAAATATCTAACACGAAAACGTTGTCTTCGAAATCTTAATGGATCGACCATGAAAAAGTAAACGCAGATCTAAGCGGTTGTTTTACTTAGACAAGCGGTTTCAACCCTTAAACGTAACGGATCCAACTACCACAGCAAGTAAATAGCCAAATCTACGGAAGCAAGTTACGGAGAATCCAGAAACTTTAATTAATTCGTTTGTTTTGAATAAAAAATACAAAAAATAACATTGTATGCATCAAATTCTATAAAAAATGAAAGGAGAAAAAAAGAAGTTGCTGACTCTTGGTAAGCAGAGAGTATGAAGACGGAAGCGAAGAGAACTCTGCCGAGGAAAGAAGCGAACGCCATTGTTATTTGTTTTTCTCTTTCTTCCGAAGCAAAGAAGAGCAAATCTAGGGCGCTGTTTTTTTTTTTCTTTCTTTCTTTTCCTCGGCAGAAAATAGAAGAAAGAGAAGGAAAAGATTTGAAATTAAAAGTGAGAGAACAAGGGTATTATAGTCAATTCGTCTGTCTAGATGTGGATTCTGGTGGCAATTGGGCCTCTTGTTGGGCCGTTTAAGTTATGGAAAGTGGATCACTGGGATATGCTAGGTGCACCCAGCAATATTGCTGGTGCACCCAGCAATTCAATGAAAGGTCAATTTTGCCCTTCAGTTAAAAATATAAAAAGCATTTCTTTTCTTCCCGGAAGCATTCTCTCTTTTTCTCACTGTGGCTCTTCCGCAAAAAGCTTCTTCTCTTCTCTCTTCCCCGACAAGCTTCTTCTCCGCGAGCTTCTCCGACAGCCCTTGGACCCATTTGCTTCGAGGTAGGTGGCCTTCTTCTTAGCTTTGGTTTTGTTATGCACTACATTAGGGTAGGTTAGTGTAACGTTAGGTTAGTGGAACCTTAGGGTAGAAGACGAAACCTAGGGTAGAAGACGAGAGGGGAGAAGACGAGAGGACGCCGGAAAAAATGGCGGAAATCGCTGATGGAGGAGTCTTCCGGAAGACCCCTTAGGGGTTCTTCCGGAAGTTCCGGAAGAACGTTTTCCGGAAAGTTTCCGGAAGAAGTGTTCTTCCGGAAGTAACCAAACGTCTTCCGGAAGAACACTTCTTCCGGAAGACTTCCGGAAAACGTCTTCCGGGAACTTTCCGGAAGAAGTGGTTCATCCGGAAGAATTCCGGAAGACTCGCACTTCCGGAAGAAGTTTCAAACTTCCGGAAGACCTTTACGGAAGAACCCTTCTTCCGGAGTGTTTCCGGAAGAACCACTTCTTCCGGAAGTGGTTTTTTTGTTT
>NC_038246.2:3055989-3065154 GCF_000004515.6 Glycine max | reverse complement strand
AGAACAAAGCAAACGGAAGAAGAAACAAAGCAAACGGAAGAAGAAAGAAAGAAAGCGCAGTAAAACACAGTCTGAAGACGTTAATTTAAAGAAATTTACACAAGGGCAAAATCGTCATTACGTACGCATTAAAAAAAAAAATAACTTCCGGAAGAAGCTTCTTCCGGAAGACACTGGAATTCTTCCGGAAGAAGCTTCTTCCGGAAACATTCCGGATGACGTTCTTCCGGAAGTTGTCTGTGAGTTTTTCCGGAAGACACAAATTATTCTTCCGGAAGAAGGTTCTTCCGGAAACTTTCCGGAAAAAGTATTTCCGGAAACTTTCTGGAAGAACCTTCTTCCGGAAGAATAATTGCTGAAGGGCAGTTTCGCCACTTCACTGTTTGCTGGGTGCCCCAGCAATAATGCTGGGTGCACGTAGCAACTCCCTGGATCACTGGGTAGAGGAAAGATAATAAGATATTTTTTTAATAATTTTTTCAACATTGAATAAATTTCGTGTAAAGAAATAGTTGAATTCGTTCTTATGAGATTTTGTTTTATATATTTTAAAAATAGATGTGGGGGGATTTAAAAGAAAAATAGTAACAACTTTGAAAAAAAAAAAAAAGAGTTAGGATGGAGTTGAAATGTATTTGAAGACATCATGGCATATTCACAATCTTTATTTAAAATTTTTGAATTTTTAACACAACTGAACTGTCACAACATAACAAAAATTGAAATTCTGTTTGATTTTTATATTGGTAGCTACGTACGGGTCACATCCATCAACACCAGGTGCTTTTCTTCCCTAACTTTAGCACCTAGGGTCATGGAAGCATGAATCAAACAAACCAATCCACTCAAGTAGACATGAAAGTTAACAGTAGAAGAATTAGGTTAAATTGACTAAGTCATTAATATAGTTTATTTATGCATTTTTTATTTTATCGAATGTTTTCTATATAGTTTTATCTTTGATTTTGGGCCACTGAATTGTCTTATCAATGAACTTATTGAATAAAAATACATATATAAATAATCCATTTTAAAAATTTCTATTGATCAACGGAAAATCAAAGAACTCTCATCTCATATCACGCTTAGGTCTAGGAACATTTTTAGAAGACACGAGTACTTGGGATTTTTCTTTATTTTTACCATAGATACAAGGCCTTGAGGCAGAAGGTGTTGGTCACATCTCTCATGAGATGCTTTGATTACGAAAACCAAGCAATTAGGTAGCAAAGAAAAGGATCGTTAGAAATGACACTGGTCATTCCTCAAAATTTTAATTCACATCCAATCATTCTCGATCGTTAACCTTCTCTAGCTTCAATGAGGTGTCAGCGTTTCCATATATAAAACAAAAACATAAAGAAATAAAGACATCTATATTTGTAAACCTTTTTAATTTGCTGAATTCAAATAAGTATTGTATGATATAATTAAGCATATTTCGACACTATTTTCAAATTTCAATTAAATGAAACAAAAAAATGGGTTCACCAAACTACCATGCGCTGATATACATATAACTTTGGACAACTAAATCTGAAGATTTTCTTTTATATATATATATATATATATCATGTCAAGCTTGGTTAATTTTGTTTAAGATTTTAACTTTGTGTCTTTTAAATGAAAAAATAACAATAATCCTACTGCTTACTTTAAAAGAAATTAAGAAGAAAAGAAAAAAAGAGAGACAATGTAAAGAAACATGATTTTCTCCTATTTTATTCAGGAGATAAAATAGAAAGAGAAAGAAAAGAAGGATTAAATTGCTAGATTAAAAAAAATTATCTCTATACCAATAAGCAAATTTTTTTTTGGTAAAAATAATGATATCTAGACAATCTTATTTAAACATGTAGAAGTATTATGGAACAAAAAAAATTATTTATTTAAACTCATAAAAGTAGGTTACGATTTCTAAAATTATTCATATAAATTTTATATTCAAACTAATAATGTATACTCTCCCACAAAATCTTTAATTAAATAAGCACTCTATCAAACTAACAATCATTTTAATATTTTCATTCTACTTTTTTCCACCACATGGATTCCTCTTGATGTAAACGATTAAATTATCACATTTTTATATTTAGAAACTAAATTTATATTTTATATTTTTTAGGAAAGAATTTATTTATCTATTTACATAAAGAAAAAATGAGCAAGATCCTTGGGTAAGATTTGTAGAGTATTCCTGAAGCGGAGCGGTGCGGTGTCTTGTTTCTGCGAACCATCTCTTTCTCTTCCTTCCAAGTTGCCACCGAGCGCTGAGCCACTTCGGTTTTTTCACTGTTGTTTTAGTATCCAATTCCAAATGAATACCCAATACGTCAAGCAACTGCTCCGTAATTTCTGTAAGTTCACTTTTTTCTTTCTTTCTTTCTCTTCTTTTCTCCCGTTATGATTATAGTATATTCATTCTAATGATGCATTCGATACATTGCATCCTCAGTAAAAACCTTTTTTTTTCTTTATTATTTATTTGCCCACCATGTGTTTGTGCTTTTGCCACCACTGAGAATAGCGTGTTCCAATTCTAGACTAGGATTTTCTTTTAAATTATTATTATGGGAGAATTAGAGGAATAGCTTTTCATATGGTCATTGGTCATCATAGAATACCTTTTTTCTTTTTTCTAAAAATAAATTTGCGTAAGAGAGTGAGCTTATCACTCATGCTGAACTTGGGGAAGCCCACAGAAGGCTTCTCGGGAAAGGAGAAGGGGAAAGAAGATGGGTCCCTAGTTTCTATTGCCTAGTACTTAAGTTTCATTTTTTTTTTTTTTTGTT
Source organism: Glycine max (assembly GCF_000004515.6). Taxonomy (NCBI): domain Eukaryota; kingdom Viridiplantae; phylum Streptophyta; class Magnoliopsida; order Fabales; family Fabaceae; genus Glycine; species Glycine max. Next base: position 3,062,362 of record NC_038246.2, on the reverse strand, counting down.
AATACAATTTTCTTGCTAGGAAATAGTATCAAAATATTTTCATCTATTACTTTTAAATTTTAATTGAATGTGCAGATTCTACCAAATTTTTTCTCAACAGAGAAAAACCACATTGGAACTATATGCATAGGGTTTTTAACCAGCTTCAATTGCAAAGGTCAAGAGCAGACAAGGTAGAAGATAAGCTAAAAGAAGAGCAAGAAACACAACAGATTTCTTTCAAATCTGAAGTGAAGAAGGCGGATGGAAATGATGGGATTAGCAAATACTCTTCTGATGATGAAGATTCCTTGGATAGTAAGTGGAAGTTGGAGCTGGCTTGGCTTACAAAAGCACTTGAACCAGCTCTGCAATTTTGTAGGTGGGCTTTGCCAACAGGTCTGTTAAGTGTTATGTCATTGTGTCATAACATGTTTCATTTGATGAAGTAAGATAGTTAGAATGGCTATAAATTGCAAGTACCTTCCTATAAAATCATCTGTTATAAATAAGTTATAAGTGATAGATGACTCGGCTATATTATAGAAGGGTGACCCAGTGCATGAGGCTTCTTCCTGGTGGGATCTAGGGAGGTTAGATGTACACAGCCTTACCCCTGCAAGTGGAGAGATTGCTTCCTAGATTTGAACTTGTGACCTCCTTGGTCACAAGACAACAACGTTACTATTGTTCCAAGGCTTGCCCTCACGACTCAATAACATTATATGACAATCTATTTATATCATTAGCATATGTTTTTCCTGTGCTCCATAAACACTACTTGATCATATAATAATCCAATTTGCTTTACAATGAAACCAGGCTGATTTCTTTTTCCATGTTATGCAGGAAATGGAATTGGAAACAAACCCCCACCAAGCAATCGATCCCTTACGGAAATAATTGCCTGCATCCAACGAAGCAAGATTGGAATCCAGGATTGGAGCTTGAGTGACCTTACAATTGGCTTGTATCTGATCTATCTTCGTCAAGCTTCTACACATCCATTTGAAGATATCAAAGGCATTCAGATATTGTCAGAATCCATTGTAACTTCTGAAACTGCATTTTAGAGGCAGAAGGCATTTGAATGTTCATGTGATATTGTGATCTTTTACTATTAATGTTAGCATATCACTACAAATAATTTTGGTCTAGTTCATGCTTGATTCTTATTAATATATCTTAATGAATTTCAGGTTCAAGATCTCATATATCATATTGAGTTGGCTAAAGGTGCTTATAGGGATAACCCTTTTAGCCTTTCAAGAAACTGCATGCTACGAGAAAGTAATGTCAAAAAATTTGTTAAATACTCCAGCGTAATGAGGCCTGCATACTATATAGGGGTTGATACCCGTAAAAAGCTTGTAATTTTGGGCATTCGTGGCACACATACTTTTTATGACCTTATAACTGATATTCTTTCCTCAAGTGATGGTGAAGTCACCTATGAAGGCTATTCAACCCACTTTGGCACTGCTGAATCTGCACGTTGGTTTCTCCGTCATGAGATTGAAATAATAAGAAAATGCTTGGAGAAACATGCGGTGGGGATGATCTTACTTCATCTATTTTGCTTTTCGTTTCTTAGTTTATTTATTTTTCTCTTTCATGTCATGAAGTGTAGCCAACTGTTTAACAGGGATTTAAGTTAAGACTTGTGGGTCATTCTCTGGGAGGTGCTATAGCTTCTTTATTGGCAATAATGATCCATAGAAAATCACCAAAGGAGCTGGGTTTTAGCCCTGACATTGTATCTGCTGTTGGATATGGAACTCCACCATGTGTCTCTAGAGAACTTGCTGAAAGCTGCTCTGGCTATGTATCGACAGTTGTGATGCAGGTATGTGATCACATTTGACAAAGTCTTTTTAACAATATTTGATCTGGAAGAAAGTATTATATCTATGATTTCCTGAGATGAGTAATATTCGTTTCCTAAGTTTTGTCTATATTTATCTTTTGTGTTTCCTTATGACTTGCTGCTTTTGGAAATGTACAGGATGATATTATACCTAGATTGAGTGTAGCTTCCCTTACAAGGCTCCGAAATGAAATTGTTCAGACTGATTGGTGAGTGATATTTAACTTATAATCTTGAAGTAAGCGCACACCCCTCTTCTTGTCCATTGATAGGACATGCAAGAAAGCAACCAACTGCATCTCTGCTATAATTTTTTTTCCCTTGTATATGTAATTTTTTTATTAAATATAAGAAATGGGAAAATCATTGTTTTGGAAGTTGGAATTATCTATAAGTGAGATATGTGGATGGTGAATGAGTATTCCAACAGAGAATTTCTACAACACTGTAGATCTTAAATATCTAAAATCTTGTAGGTATCAATGGCTTCAAAAGCTAAATATGCTTTTGGTAGTTATCCAACAAAAGGTTTGATCAAAGTATATGATAATTTCTCCAGGATGAGTGTAATTGAGAAAGAAGACTGGAAAAGTGTTACGGATTTGGTTACAAATGCAAAGCAGTTTGTGTCTTCAGTGCAAGATGTAGCTCGCAGACTTGCTGATTATGCAAATTTCAGGAGAAACAAAAGTTTAGCTGGTAAGCCTTTTTGCTGTACTGGTTCAAAACTTATTGTCTTGGGAAGAGTGGACCTAGCGACTCCATTTCTTCTTTGCCGTCTCTTCTTGGGGAAGTACTTTTCTTACACCTTTTAGTACCTATATTCTGGCAGAATTGCATTTCAACCCCCTCCCATTGGTGAGGAGTTGGCAGTAATTATGTTGAAGAACCAATCAAACTTATTTCTTGTGCTCAAGATAAATTTATGGTGCATGCAGTATTTAAGAAGTGAGAAAGAAGATATTTGATTGTTTAGACATTTGCTTGTAAACAGTTATTTGATAGTATAGACATTGCATTACATTTGCTTGTAAAAAATGAAGTAATTGTAAACTATATTTTTGCTTGTTGATGTTTAATGCTTATTTGTGTTCTTTAATTGCATTTATTGTGTCGTTTGTGTGACATGACTATCAATCAGATGTTTAATGTTTAGGTGTGTGTAAACAGTTGGTACTGCTGATAAGGAGTTGCCAGTTGCCACTGAAGCTCCTCTGCCCTCCAAAGCTGCAAAGGAGAATTCAGGTGTCACGAAAGTTGAGGGAACTAAACCTGCAGTGATCGAGGAGTTATTTATACCTGGGACTGTTTACTATCTTAAGAGGAACCTGGCATCCCAAAATGTTGGAAAGGATTTTTTCACCCTTTACAAAAGGGAGCCTGGTGAGCATTTCCAAAAGGTAATCTTTTCGGGGAATTTTATCACAGACCACAGATGTGATAGCCATTATTATGCTTTGAGAGATGTCCTTAAAGGTTTGCCATGGTGTGGAAAGGAAGGTATATTTAAATAGAAAATGTTAATTATTTTAATTTAATTTTTCCATATCATTTTATTGTAATAAAACTGTACATTGTGTAACTAATTTTCTGTGCTTTGGGGGTGCCTTACAGTTCTTTAGTCTGTGCGGAGGTGTTAACAATAGCACAGTAGATTAGAAGTTTGGCAATTTTGGCTAAATACATTAAAAATTGTGGATAGTTTGGTTATATCCTAAAAAAAGAAAATGCTGATTTAGTCCTGTAGCAAATAATATTCGATCATTGTTTCCTTAAGGACTGTCATGCTGTAGTTCATGTTTTTGAAGAGGTGTCTTTGAATTTCTTCATCCCTGTCTTGTCTAGTTTCGTGTATTGAGTATTTCAGTTACTTTTCATTCGCACTAAACCATTTATAATCTTAAAAATCAAGAGTCAAATTTCAACTTATACAGTATATAATAAATAATAGCTCAGACATTATATAATAAATAATAGCTCAGAGCAAATGAGAAGAAAAAATTCCAACCTAGAATTTTAGGAAATCTTTTTTGCGTCTATACATTACACGTTTTCAGTGAAATGCATCAGCCGGTGGGATATTTGAGATTAATGATACAAAATTATAGCAAAAATAATGAGATATTTCTCATTGATACAAGCAAGATGATTAAACTGGAGTAGAGATCCAGGCTTATTTGTAATCGCATAATATATACTAAATTTGAAGGCGAATTTTATTGTATTGTGGTAGTAAATTTTGACCTTTAAATAGGCAATAAGAAAAAGACGTGTGGTTACAAAAAAAAGAATAAAATACAAAATAATTATTACGAGAAATATGTATAAAAAAAATTGGTTTAGATAGTTTGGAACATACAAAGAATATCACTATGAACAATTCAGGAAAAAATATCACTACGAACACCAACAAGGAGAGTAAATTGTATGGTGTTTAGGAGGGGGAAATTAAGAAAAACATTTGAAAAAAGTTAAGAGAGATTTTATAATAAATAATTGGTCTTTAATTGAGTCAAATAGCATTATGTGATTCATATAGCTAGCTGATGAGACAGAACTTTTGTCAGTTTTTTCTGGGAGGGGGTGGGGGTGGGGGTGTGTGAGGGGGTTGTAGATGAATTATTTTGACAATCATAATCTGTCTCGACCAAATCATGGAAGCATGATATTGGAAAGGAAGAATGTGCTCTTTGATAAATGTGTAATCTTTTTGTTACTACCATAACCAATAATAAATTCCCCCATTATCACAAACCAATTTTTGGGAGAGCACGGGGACCAACCTATAAGCTTCATATGAGGCGTTTTTTTCTTAACCTCAGAAAGATGTTTACAAAATACATAAGTTGTTTTTATTGTTTTGTTTTGTTCTGTTGTTTTTCTTTTGCGTTTTTTTTTTTTTTGGCCTTTCATGACCCTCAAAAGCATGTTCTCAGGCGGTATAAAAACCATCTTTCAATTCAATTTGCACCATTTTCTTTTGCTTTTCACCGTGATACCTTTTACCAAATCTATGCTAGACCTAACCTAATATGATCATGCCAGTTCTCAATTGCTATAGCTGGGTGTCACTCTTTAATTGGTTGTTGATTATTGAATTCTTATAAATTTGTCATGTATTTGAATTGATATAATAATAAATTTAGTGATTTGACACAAATAATTAATATGTTGAAGTTAAAATTGAATCATTTAGATATTATTTGAATTTGATTTTTGATAGAAATAATTATTGATCGGACTTTTTTTACTTCCGACTAAATTCAGAATCAATTAAAGTTCATTTCTCTAATTAAATAATATTATTATCATTGTTGACTGATGATACATATATTATACGATCATTCTTGTCATATTTAATGACACTTACACAACTATATAAGATGATAAGCATAGTTACAACAATATAATGCATATAAATATATATGAACAATAATAGATCAAGCGCACACACACACTCTCAGTTAACAAGGCAGCAATCCTGAAAATACAAACCCAAAGAACAGAAAAATAGAAAATACACATTCTCCTATTACAAAGAAACCTAAAAAGAGATGAGATATTCTTCAATTTTTTCTTTCCTTTGTAATTCCTTCTGGATTTTCACGTGCTCTGCAACAACATAGATTAAGATTACCTAGATCCAACCTTTTTGTTAGGCCTTGCTACAATTCAGGCCTCTAACAAGCTCCATTAAATCCAACGTAGTATTTTTACCACCGCAATTTTTTTTTCTCAACTTGGAAATGTTAGATTTTCACCTCTTTCATGAATATAATTTTGTCAGAAACATAGGTAAATAAAAACTCCGAGAAACAATGTTTCATGAGAATGTTAATTTTTTTTTTAAATAAATCCAATATAGAAATAAACATTCTCAATTTCTGATTCTTGAAAAATTAAAAAAAAAAAATCTCTTGTACCAAATATCCCATAAGCGTGTAGCTATATTACCTAAAAATTGGTTTGTTTGTTTATTCATTTAAGTTGAATCAAAGATGTGCCAAATAATAGTTATAATAACATGTTGTGCATTACTTAATTGGATTTCAAGTTAATAAAGTGAGTTAGTATTTTAATAGACTATAAATATTGAGTTATATTTTTCTTCTAAAAAAAATTAAAACTCAAATGTAGTTTCTTAAGTTATTTTGCATATTTTAACTGAATTAGAATTGAATTTTCATTTCAAATTATCAATAATCTATATTGACTATTACACAAGATTTTAAATTGTGGTCCTTGTTATAATCATAGTTGCACTATTATCTTTTATAAGAAATTACAAATAAATACAATTGATATGATCGATGTCAATTATTATAAAGATACAATAGTGTAGAGATCTCTGAACCTTAATAGACATATCGTTTTTTATATAAAAAAAAGTCGTGTTGTGTATGTCTCTCTCTATATGTGTGCGCATGTGGGAGTGAATATTTATTTTGTTTGTTATATATATATATATATATATATATATATATATATATATATATATATATATATATATATATATATATATATATA